>NW_021628001.1:0-15449 GCF_004785775.1 Grammomys surdaster
AGAGAGAGAGAGAGAGAGAGAGAGAGAGAGAGAGAGAGAGAGAGAGACCTAATTTGAATATAAAGCTAAAGCTAAGAGATAACTCTAGCCTTCTTCCTAACGAATTATTTAAATCTGGAGGTTTACATCCCCCTTCTTAATAATATGTTTAACATGAGCATGAAGCTAATTTTCCTAGGAAGTCTGCTATTGGGCACATGTGTCGAGAGACTTAGGGTTACATAGGAGGCTGCTTCCTCTGTGGGACATACAGGAAGAGTAAACAAGTTTTCCTTTTTCTTTGTCATCCTCAAAAGTCATTAAGGAGCCTGGTCTCTGAAGGTAAATCAACTTCATTTCAAGCCTAATGGTCTTACCATCTCTTTGGATATTTCAGGCCTCATCTTTCAATTCTTTTTAATGTCAGAATACAAAATAATAGGCTTCATCGTGGCGTGATCAAACAGTTGTCACTGAGCATTGTTCTCATCAGTTTCTGTGTCCACGGAGGATAGAAGATAGAGATCATGTTGTGTGCCTTCATCTGTTTCTTTTTACCTTAGTTTTTGAGACTTATTTTCCTACCAAACCTAGAGCTTGCTGACTGAGCTGGAAAAGCTGGGTTGTGAGCTTTAGGGATCCACCTACCTCTGCCTTCAGCGCTGGGACTACAGACATGCGCCATCACATGCAGCTTTAATGTGGATTTGTGGCATCGAAACTCAGTTCCTCATGCCTGTGCATCAGGTGCGTTACTGACTGAGTCATCTCCCCAGGCCAGCATTTACATTTTTTTTTGGAGTAGTCATGAATGGGATTGACCCCGATTTATCTCTCAGCAAATTTGTTATTGGGATACAACAAAGCTGTTGATTTTGTGTCTATTTTGTATCCTGCTTACTTTACTGAAAGTGTTTATTCATTCTAGGTTTTCTAGTGGAGTCTTAGTGTTTTAACTATGAGGTTATGTTTTCTAAAAGTAGGGATAAATTGATGTCCTTTCCTATTTATAACCTTTTAATTTCTCTTGTTCTAGCTAAGACTTTGAGCACTAAATTGAATACCCAAAAAAGTGGGCATCCTTATCGAATTGCATATTGTAGAAGAAATGTTCTCATTTCTTTCTATTTAGAATTGTGCTTGCATATGTAGCCTTTATCATGTGGGGTATGTTCCTTCTACTTCTATTTTTCCCCACTTGGGGTTTTATTATGTAGTGATATTGAACTTATATAAATTTAAATGATCATGTGGCTTCTATCCTTAAGTCTGTTTCTGTGCCAATTTGCACTTACAGATTTGTGTATGCTGAACGAACTTTGCATCCCTGCAAAGACACTAACTTTTTCTCCATTTTAACACAGAAGTGTAAGAAAGTATTAACTATGAATTAATAAAAATATATGAACCTATTTCATAAATTATCTGTTAACAGATTCTGTGATTGTAAAAGCAAAGACTTAAAACCATAATGTCAGGGCTGGCGATATGGCTCATTAGTTAAGAGTGCTTTCTGGAGTCATGAGGATCAAAGTTCAGATCTCAGAACCTACATAAGCTGGCCATCCTATGCAGACCTGTAACCCAGCTCTAAGAAAGAAGAGATAGGAGGACTGTTGATTTCTGGCTTCTTGCCTAGGGAAGAAAATGTAACCCCCAGTATCAGGAAGAGACCCTACCTCAAAGAACTAAGTGGAGAGTTCTAGAGGACACCCAAAGCCCTCTTCTAGCCTTCATGAATACATGTGAATACATGTGAGAATACATGTATTCTCTCCATCCTCCTCACATAAATATTTTTTAAACTATGAAAATTAATTTTAAAATACAATTAAGGAAAACAATCCTGTTAGATATCCTTGCTGTGTGCATGTTATAAAGTCTATGAATAGGTGCGCACATTTTAAGGAGAAATGAAAATCAGTGTCTTAAAAGAAGGTGATTGGGAGATGTGGCTGTGTATCTGTGATTTCTACGGTTTCTTTTGAGTGGGTACAAGAACTTAGGGTTGATTGCTTCAGAATGAAGGATTGGTGACTATCAGTTTTAAATAGCACACATTAAATACAAAGTTCATTCAGACAAATACTTTATAAGCTTACTAATACTTTCATCACTGTTGCCTCTTTGGAATTGTTTCATTCTTGATGTTAAAAAGACTACTATATTTTGGAGTTAACCTTAGATAAAGAGAAATGACAGCATCCTCACCTATGGTAGAAGTCGGAGGCTAACTCACTTCATTTTGCCCAGGATCTGTTCAGTGTTAATGACCTCTGCTCACTACTGCTAGTGACCTAACTGGAATTTCTTGGTGCTTTAATAAAGCTGTAGTAAATTGAGAAAATAGCTATTTTGATGATGAAATCTTATGAATCTGTTTCACAAGCAGTCTTTGAGGCAGGGATTTAAAAGAATTACTATACCCTCTCTCATCCTTTGTGATCAGCTGAAAGGAGCTTTGCAATATGAGTGATGTTCATATCACCTCAGGCCTCCTCTCAAGATCTTGTGTGTGAACACACACACACTGGGTGTCTGAGCATTCTTCAGGTAATCCACCTGACCCACTATGCAACTTCATTCTCAGTTTTCAAACTCACTCTGTTGAGAACGTTTCTTCCTTTCCTGTTTTTCTTTTAACCATCCTCCCACTCCATCCCCAAATAGTCTGTTTTTGAGCGTAATATCTTAGTTTATTCTTCTCTTATGATGTACTTCCTTGACCATGGTGTGCTGTAAGCAGCTATATTTAATTTAAATTTTAAGTAGTGTCATGGTTTGAGTAAGATTAGCCTCCATAGGCTCATACATTTGAATACTTGGGCCCCTAATTGGTGGAACTGTTTGCAAAAGACTAGGAAATGTATCTGCAGGGATGGGCTTTGAGGTTTCAAAAGCCCACACCATTCCCAATGAGCTTTCTCTGCCTTCTGCTTGTAAATCTAGATGTAAGTCAACAGCTGTTTCAGTCCCTTGCCTGCCTACACACTGCCATGCTTCCTGCCCATGGTGGTCACAGACTCATCCTTTGGAACTATACGCTCCAAATAAACTCTTTCTTCTATAAGTTTCCCTGGGTATGGTATCTTCACTGCAAACAAAAACAAACAAAAAAACAAGTAGCCACTCCGTTATTGCTAGCTCTTAGGTCTGTGCAACCTGAAGAAGAAATGTTCAGGCTGGATGTGGTAGCCCACACTTGTGATCTGAGTGACTTATGAGGCTAAGGTAGTTTGAGTGCAAGTTCAAAGACAACTCGAACTACACAGTGAAGCCGTGTCTTGAAATACAAATAAGGAGTCAATGTGTAAGGTAGAAGGGGAACACTTGACTGTATGAGGCTTGTATTCAATCATCAGAACTTAAAAAAAAAGCAATTGTTGAATAATTAGCAGAACAACAAGCTATTGGGTATTTATACTAAACTAAAGCATTCAAATGGTTCTTACCAGCCATCCATACTTCTTACTTCTGTCACCAACTAGCACCCAGTTTTCTATCAAGAAATTATCTCCTTTAACAAGATTCTGCCACACTGTCAATGAGAAATCTACAAGTCCTTTATTGTCACCAGGATTCACTTCCATACATGTGGGTCTTTAATTGTAAGACTTCATGTTTTGTTGCAGAATTATTGTTAGATAATTGCTTACTGTCAATACCCAGCACAATACCTTTAGTTCATCATTTCATAAATGTGTGTTGATATTTACAGTAGCATCTGGGGAACCTACAGGAGCTCATTACGATCCTCACCAGTGGAGTGAGCAGCATCCAGAGAGGGACAGGGGGAGGGATCCTGGCAATGCTCACTGTCCACCTCTGTTCAGAGACTTCACTCTTCAGGACGTTTTCTGACAACTCACTTCTCTTGTCTGCAAGAAGTCATGAAGTGTGAAATAGAAGGTTGTTCTTTGAGAGCATTGAGAAGAATTGAATAAATGTGGGATGGAAATATTGAATTTCTCTGTTGGAAACAGTTTCTAAAGATTGTTTACCTGAGAAATTATTTTTACTTAATGTGTTGGGTTCTAGCTGCAAAGAACTAACTGAAGCTGGTTACTGATTATTGGTATTGATTTTTCTGTCTCATATTAAGTCATATGCCATAATATTAAGTCATTAACATGAAATTGTTTATTCATTTAGTGTGTGTGTGTGTGTTTGTGTACACGCATGTGTGTCCAAGCAGAGACCAAAGGTGGGTTATGTTTATTACTCTCTGACTTTTCTTGTTTTAAAGACTTACTTATTTTATGTATGTGAGTACACTGTCGCTTTCTTCAGACATACCAGAAGAGGGCATCAGATCCTATTACAGATGGTTGTGAGCCACCATGTGGTTACTGAGAATTGAACTCAGGACCTCTGGAAGAGCAGTCAGTGTTCTTAACTGCTGAGCCATCTCTCCAGACTTGACTTTTTTCTTTAAGGTGGAGTATCTCCTTGAACCTAGATGTTACAGGATATTTGGTCACACTGTGAACCCTGCGATTGTATTATTTACTGGAAAAAAAAGAAAAGAAACAAAACTGTTTCTAGTTGTGGTGTGGCTGAGCACATGCCCTTAATCTCTCTAGATGAATTACCGTTAATTTCTGAATGACACTGACAAACAGATTAGTTACTTTAAAATAGATGAAAGATCTGATGGTGGTATGCAGAATGAAAAATGTAAATGTTCCACCCATCCCTGGAGTAAATGTATGGTCACATTAAAGTTCATTAAATCAATCCTATTTGTAATTTTGTGTCACACTGAAGCCATCATAGTGACAAGTCACCACAATAGTAATAGTACTTCCATTTATTGATAATTTTCTGCCTACTGCCTCATTTAGATCGTCTCATTTAATGCTCACAATGACTCTTATGGCATAAAATAAGCAAGCCAATCCCTTTTCTAAATGAGGAAACTGAGGGCGAGCAAAGCAAAGCCCCTTAACCTAGATTCTATTGTTAGCAATTGACACAGCTACAGTTTTAAATCCGTTTTGACCCCAAAGCCTGTGTGTGCTCTAAACTAGTACATTGTTTTAAGCTGAATCACATCTAGACATAAATTTGTTATTACCTTCAGAATAACACCATTTCTACTTCTAGAACTTTGCTATTGACTGATAACCACACAGGAATGATTGTGTTTAAAAAATAAAGCTTGGGGCTTAGAGTGATGTGGCAGTGGTTGAGAGCCCTGGCTGCTCTTCACAAGGGTCTGCATTCAGTCCCAGACCCATGTGGAGGCTCAGAACTATCTGTAACTACATATCCAGGAACTCCAACACCGTTCTCTGCTCTCTCCATGCACTCCTCACAAAGGTGGTGCACAGCCATGTAAGCAGCCAGAACACCTATACACAGAAAACAAATGTCCAAAATCATATAAAAGAGAGCTCAACATTTATATAGTTTTCAATGAATATTTTTAATAGATTACTTATTATGTAATGCAAACAAAATTATACTCCAGAGATAGATCACCAGCTCTCAAACTTGAAGGACAGTAGACTCACTGGTGGGAGGCTCTTATAGATAGGGAAGTGCATAGGGCAGGTCCCAGCCAAACTGAGCCAGTCTCTTGTGGGTGGAGGAGGCAGCTGATGCTGAATAACCTCCCAGGGTGGCTCTGGTCCTCACATAAGTCTGAAAACCACTTCTGTCCTTCTGTGCATGGGAAGCTTTCCTTTAGGAATAATAATTGTCAGGGATGCATAGTTACTTGGCGCTTCACAGGAAGTTTGGGGATAACTTCATTATAACTCGTAATTCTGAATCATCTTTCTGTATGCACTACAACTGTCAGTGCAAGACTCTGTGGTATGACTTACTGTAATGGCCTGGATTGTCATCTAATTTTCCTTTTTATGTTGGAAGACTGGTATAATAATAGCTCACATGTGTTTTTAGTCCTTTTCCTTTGGCATGTGAAAATATGATGGTTGTCTTTTTCCTGTAACCACTATTAATAAATCTGGAGCAGGTGAAACAACAGCTGTTAATACTCCAAATAAAGAATCACAAAGTCCCAAGATTAAAGTCAGAATGTCCAGCCATGCACTGCTTGAATTCTCTTTTACAGCCTCTCTACCAAGTGCTAAATATTCTCTTTCTGTTAGATAGCTGGTCATTCCTTAGGCACAATTTCTTCTATCTAACTTACAAAATTTCTCTTTGGGCTGACAAGATGACTCAGTGGATAAAAGTGGCTGCCACTGAACCTGACAACCCCAGTCTGGATCCCAGAACCCATGACAGAAGTAGAGAAGCAATTCCTGAAAGTTGCACCACATAAAACATGGTGTTAGCATGCATGTACATGGATGTAAGCATGGTCACAAACACACACAAAATAAATACATGTAATTCTTTTTAAAAGGAAGGTCACCCTTGTACAAAGGGGAAACTAATTTCTCTGGTGCTTCCACATATGAGTCCTTTCCCAAACTCATCTGAACTGCTCGCTCAATCAACCAACACCTTTGAATGACTCTGCTGTTGCTGTTTCTGCAAGCTGACAGGATGCCTCATTATCTGATAGCATCTGTGCTTATTCCATGGCGAACAGATTTATTATGGAGAATTTACATATGGTGGGAGCAAAATGGTAGAAAAAGAAATATAACAATTTTGTTGACCCATTCTAAGTGCTCAATTGTATTAATGTTATTAGTTTGATATGTTGAGTTTATCAATCAGATTAAATCAAAGAAGTTGTTTTAGTTTCTCTGTGAATTATTCAGAATCTTCTAATCCCTCTGGAGTGGTTAATAGTTCTCTTCTAAATAAAAAGTATACTGTATGACAGGTTCCACTTGAATATGTGTGCCCTTGCTATCTAAGAACTTCCCTGTAAACATCCCTCTCCCAGACTGGAACTTGACCAGGAGCACAGTCTAAATCTAGAAGATAGTCTCTTCTCTTATGTACTTGCTGCTGGGGTACAATGAGGGGTCAGCATTTAACTCTATTTTCTCTGAGTTTTGCGCAGTCATGGATATTCTTTTACAAAGGCATAGCATATATATCACCCCTCCCTCATCTCATAGTCTCCAAGGCATTTTGCATTTTGGCACTACCTCCTTCATCCCTGATTTTAATTAGTCCTCTGCCAGCAGTAATTAACTTCAACATTCAAATGAACTCTTCAGATTTCATAAAGTGCAAGAAACATGTGAGTCATCTGTGTTTATTTTATAAAGGAAGATGGTGAACTATTATATCCATGCTCTGACAACCAAAAATTAATCCCATGGAGGAACATATATGTATATATATGCTTTGAATGTATATGCTTTATAAATAAGGGGCCTGAATGGTTGATATCTGAATTTCAGTAGTATCTGCCTTAAAATATGATAAATGTGATATGGGTAAATATATATTTAATTTTATCATTAAATTTTCTGGGATAAATCCCATGGTAATGGCAGATAAAATATGTCAGCAGTATTTTATAATTCAAAAACAGGAAGACAGCTAGTAAAACTGATGAGCAATTCACAGCACACTCTGGTACTGTGTTTAGAGAGCATCCTGTCTGAACACTGGAGGAATTCTAGCTATCTGCTTCTGCTTGTTAATTGTGGGAACTCAGTGACCTGCCAGGCATTGTACAGTTGCCAGTCTTGTGGAATTCTGAATTAGTCCTCACTAAACCACAGCCAACTTATTGTTAAGCATAGTAAGTACATGCCTAGGGCCCATGACACATTTAGGAGGCCACAAAAATGCATTATTTTTATTGAGTAACAAGGAAATTGGGGCTGGAGAGATGGCTCAGTGGTTAAGAGCACTGACTGCTCTTCCAGAGGTCCTGAGTTCAAATCCCAGCAACCACATGGTGGCTTACAACCATCCGTAATGAGATTGGATGCCCTCTTCTGGTGTGTCTGAAGACAGCTACAGTGTACTCATCAATAAAATAAATAAATAAATATTTAAAAAAAAAACAAGGAAATACACTGAATGAATATAAAATAATGGATCTGTCTTTATTATATGTGTCTTTGTACTAATATTGTTATGAAATATGTTGGGGGTTTTCTGGTTAAGAAAGAGGACCCTCCAAATCATAGGGTGGCCTGTGATAAACTCTAGCTTGTAGAACTCATGAATAAGACATTTTAATGGCCTTTGTGGTAGTTTGAATAAGTACGGTCTCCACAGGCACATGTCTTGAATGTTTAGTCCCTAGTTGGTGGTACTGTTTTGAGGATTAGCAGGCATGGCCTTGTTGGAGGAGAGGTGTACCTGCCTACCTGCTTCCATGTTTCCCGCCATGATAGTCAGCCTTGAAATCACATACACACAAACAACAGGCTCAGCAAGTTGTATTCATGAATTTGTATGTGAGAGAGGTACATGTGTATGTCTGTGTGTGTGTGTAGGATGTGCATGGGCACACACACACACGTGTAACAATAATAATCAAAGAAAAAGATTTGAGAGTGAGGACAGAGACATGGTAGAGGTTGAAGAAAGGGAAATGGGAGAGGCTGGGAAGAAGAAAGGGAAAGTGATATATTTAAGTTTAAAATGTATTTTAAAAGATAAAATACATTTTAACGTTTTAAATACTAACATACTAACATTTTAAAAAATATGCAGTAACTCTAAATAGGCATTTTTTAAAAAGACATACAAATAGCCAAACTACTGTAGTAACATTTATGGAGTTTTGTTTTTTCACTTTAATCCCAGGGGTAGGAGTGTGGGCCTGCCTCGGACTGTCCACAGCAGCTATGATTTGCCTTGTTCTCTAGCAGAGGCATGCTTTTGCCAGCTGCAGACATTTTCTGTGATTGTATGACATTCTGGATTCTGGGAAATTTTCAAGAGTGTATACATGCTAGGGCCCCGAGAGGTAGGGTTGGTGATTGCTGGTTATTCAGGGGCATTGCTTACAGTTTGTTAGTTGTTGTACTCAAAAAGTTTCAAGAAGAAATTTGATTCAGGGATCTCCCTCTCCCCTCTCCCCTTCTTTGTCTCTTATTTAGTAATAGAGGCTGAAGTCAGGGGATAACGGATAGGAAAAAGAAGAACCCACAAAGTAGCAAAGACCAGCTACAAGCAAGTAAGGAAGAGGTTAGGTTCAGGGATCTCTCTCTCTCCCAGTCCTTCTTTTTTTATTTTTTATTTTTTTAAGATTTACTTATAGCCGGGCGGTGGTGGCGCACGCCTTTAATCCCAGCACTTGGGAGGAAGAGTTAGGCGGATTTCTGAGTTCGAGAGTTCGAGGCTAGCCTGGTCTACAGAGTGAGTTCCAGGACAGCCAGGGCTACACAGAGAAGCCCTGTCTCAAAAAAAAAAAAAAAAAAAAAACAACCAAAACAACAATAAAAAAGATTTACTTATTTATTTTATGCATATGAGTATATCACCATTGCTCTCTTCAGACACACCAGAAGAGGGCACCAGACCTTGTTACAGATGTTTGTGAGCCACCATGTGGTTGCTGGGAATTGAACTCATGACCTCTGGAAGAGTAGTATGGTGCTCTTAACCACTGAGCCATCTCTCCAGCCCCTCCCCTAGTCTTTCTTTCTCTCCTATCTAGTGATAAATGGGTTAAATTGGGGAGACAACAAAGAACCCAAAAAGTAGCTAAGACTTGCTACAATATATATGAAAAAATATGGAACATCACTAATTATCAGAGAAATACAAATCAGAATAATATGAGGTGTCACCTTACCCTAGTCAGTGTTATCAAGAAGACCAAAGTGGGCCTAGCAAAATGGCTTAGTCAGTAAACAAGTTTACTGCTAAGCCTGATGACCTGAGTTCAATCCCTGGGCCTTACATGTTGGAAGGAGAGGACCAACTCCTGTAAGTTGTATTCTGAACTCCACGTATGTGCTATGGCGTGTCCGCTCGTGCACACACACACACACACACACACACAAACACACACAAATACATAAATGCGATTAAAAAAAAAAGATCAAAGAAGGAGGCCTGGGAGTAATTGTGGATGCCTATAATGTTACCAGCTCAGGAGGTTGAGGCAGATTTACAGTGCTGTCAATCAAGAACATAGCAAAAAGGGAACCACTGTCTACTGACAGTAGGTTCACTGTTGGTTAAAAAAAAAAAATGTAACCAGTATGGAAAACAGTTTGTGGGTTCTTTAAGAAAAACAGAACTATGATATGATTGTGCCATGCCACTACTGTAAAAGGGACATTGTTTACAATAACCAAGAAATAGAAACAGCTGAAGTGTTCATCAAATGATGAGTGGATAAAGGGTGGTTTGCATACCATAAAGAAAATGACACTATGCCATTTGCAATTCCGTGAACAGAACTGGAACTCATTATGTTAAGTGAAATAAATCAGCTGAGAATCCCATGATCTTACTCATGTGAAATCTGAGGCCGTTGAGCTCACAGAAGCCGAGAGTAGAATGGTGACTGAGAGGCTCGTAAGGATAAAGAGAGCCAGTGATGGTGGCTCCCACATGTCATCCTGGTACTCAAGAGGAAATAGGATTGCTCAAAGTTCACTGTCAGCCTGAGCTACACAGTAGGAATTTGGCTATCCTGGGCTACACTACAATGTGAAACTCTTGTCTGTCCCTTTCTCTCTTTCTCTGTCTCAGTCTTACACACAAAAAGAAGTTGAGGAGGAGAAGGGAGGAAGAAGGAAGGTTTATCAGTGAGTACTAATGTATGCCTAGATGGGAACAAGAGGCTCAGAGACACCTAGGAAAAGTCTTTGGATATTTTTCACCACAAAGAAATCTCAAGGGCTCAGTGGTTAAGAGCACTGACTGCTCTTCCAGAGGTCCTGAGTTCAATTCCTAGCAACTACATGCTGGCTCACAACCATCTGTAATAGAATCTGACGCCCTATTCTGGTGTGCATGAAGATGTCTACACTGTACTCATATACATTAAATAAATAAATAAATAAATAAATAAATATTAAAAAAAATCACAAATGTTTTGAGGAGATAAATATGTTTAAACCTTATTTAAACATTATGTAATATATACATGCATAAACATTTCATGGTCCCTCGAACTCAGAAATCCACCTGCCTCTGCCTCCCAAGTGCTGGGATTAGAGGCGTGTGCCACCACTGCCCGGCCTCTCAGTTAAGATTTTTAAAAGAGATATAAGTGAAAAGAATGCAGGAAGAGGGTTGAAGAAATTTCCTCATAGAAAGGCCAACAAGCTCAAAAGAAATAAAACAAAGGGCCTGAAAAAAATCTATGAATGGATTTAAAGAAAGTGCAAATCAAGGCCTCCCACACCCAGCTCCATGGATGCTATTCAAATTAACACAAGGAACCCCAAAGAAATAAAAACAAAACATAAAATACCAAGGCCTAACATGGTGTAGACAACCTGCAACACTACTACCCTACTGGTAGCAAAATTAAATGGTGCTGCCATCATGGAAAAGAGCATGATATTTCCATCTAAACCAAAGAGAACTGATCTAGGACACAAAGGAAGTAGAGGCAGGAATTCAGTTGTGTGTAGGCCCCTCTTCATAACAGCATTACCCACGGTAGCAAGCATGGAAGCAACCTGAAGGAATGGACAAAACATATCATACACATTCAATTGAATCTGTTACCCAGTTTTAAAAGAAAGAAAATTGACATATGTTCCAACATGTATGAACCTCAAGGATGTTGCTGTGCTAAGTGAGGTAAGCTACTTATGAAAAGACACCTTCTGTAAGCCTACTTACACGGCCCCAGATAATTCACAGGAACAAAAAGGAAGTGGTCATCAGTGGGTTGGCAAAGGAGGACAATGACGGTTTTTTGCTTTAATCTGAATGGATGTAGTTTCAGTCTCCTAATAAAAGGGTCTGGAGGGAGTCTTGCTCAACACTATGCATACTTAAGTCAACTAAATGTGAACTTCCAATGGTTGTGACAGTAAATTGAATGTGTACTTCACAACGTTTATAAAGTTTAGACTCAAATCAAGATATCCTGGAACTACAATGATTGCACTTGTGCAGTTGTGAACAGAGGCTCAGTGATTTCTAAGGGCTAGCATGTGAAGGGCAGAGCCCTGGGACTGAATAAAGGCTCAAGCTCCCTGGGTGAAGCTCAAGTTCAACTCCTGTGCTGTATGTGGCATGTTCCATGGCTGCTCTTTGAGCTAATCCTTTAAACTGGGCACCCATGCTCTCAAGAATATTCCTACACTGCAGGCCAAGCCAGAAAAAAGCTGTGCCCACTAGAACAGTACAGGCTTAAGGCACAAGAATAATTAGTGTACCACAACTTCTTCCACGTTTAGATGTTGGCTTTTCAGCCACTATTACTGAAACACAGTACTGTATTGAGAAATACATTCTAATACTTACAAAATATTTGATCTAGAATATGCCAGGAGACCTAGGATATTTTCATTTCCTACCATCAAAGATGATGGTTTCCTCTTCATGTTTGTAAGTTATTTACCATATTTCATACTTCCTCAATTTGTTTTTCTTTTATTTTTCAAAGAATTTGATGGAAGGGATACAAACTTCAAGTCAAATGAATAAAGTGAAACATTTCCATTACTATTTATTTCTTCAAGACAGAGGTATACTGACTTCCCTATGTGGAAGGCAGATGGTTCGTTTCATTGCAAAGAGCTTTAGCGAGAGCTTTTAAGAGTTAAACCCAGAGTCCTAGGTAGGCAACAGGCATTAAACATATATTAAAAGAATTGGCTACAGTCTATTTGAGTGAAAGAGATTAACTTAACTATTTGAAGAAAATATTATTTGAAAACTCAAGAGAGCAAAAAAAGAGGGCAAAAGTCATCCCCAAATAAATACCAGAGTGTTTGGGGATTAGCATAGCTGAAGTTTCCTAGGAATTACAGTGGCTACTCTATTAAAAAAAAAAAAAAAGAAAGCACTGACTTCCCTTTTAACATTTCTTCTATTTAGAAAACCAGTACATGAAAGTGGCTAGAGTCCAGGCAGTGGTGGCGCATGCCTTTAATCCCAGCACTTGGGAGGCAGAGGAAAGCGGATTTCTGAGTTCAAGGCCAGCCTAGTCTACAGAATGAGTTCCAGGACAGCCAGGGCTACACAGAGAAACCGTCTCAAAAAAAACAAAACAAAACAAAACAAAAAGTGGCTAGAGAATCACCATGAGGCCACAGAAATACTAACAAGCAGAGTACTGAGACAGAGGGAAATGGCCAAACCCATCCCCAACTATGTCATTAAGTGATTAGGAAAACTCTAGCAAGGGAGAACTGGTTTTGGAGAGGGACTGATTCAAATTTCAAGAGTTATATGTAGATTCCCATGTGGCATTGACAAGAAGCAGCTGGGGGCCAAGAGAGAAGCGAGGGTGAGAAGGAGGAGGTCTGGGTGATGAACAAATCACCTCTAAATTTCACATCATAAGCAATAACCAAGTATAAATAATAACCAAGGTAAGTAGGCCTGCTTGAAGTCTCTGGGGTTCAGACTTTCAACAGGAAAACCATGGAAAACTGGGAAGGAGTGACTGTAAATTTACCCCATCACTAAATTTTCTGTGGCATTGTTAAAGGAAACTGAAAAGGCTGTCCTGATACAGTACATTGGCTAAAACAGTCTTCTGGAAGAGAGAAGAGTTTTTGCCTTCCAGGATGTAAGGCAGCAGGGATAGTCTGTTTGGGCAAGCAAAGTACATAAAACTTAAGGTCTTTCTACATTAGTTTCTTGTGCTTAGTTTCTATATTAGACACAAGTCCAAGTGGTATATTACAACAGAGTGGCGTTGGGTATCTATACAAACCATATCCAGACTTCCTCCATGTCTGAAATGGGCCCTCAGACTTGTCTCCTCCAATCAGTCTGTGGAGTCTTGTGCTTGGTAGTTGAGGGTTTTCAAACACTAGATGCATTGGTAAGTGACAGTAGACAAAGGAATAAGGTAGAGCAAGAGACAGATCTCAGTAGATGTTGCAGCTAGTCCTCTTCCACTCTTGCTTCTACAGAAAAAGCAACTCCCAAGATCCTCTCTTTAGTTTCAGAACCAGTACAGGTTTCTAAGATATTAACAAATAAGCAAAAAATACACTTGGAAAAAAAAAAGACTTGCTTTGAACTTATTTTTATTTGGGCATATTTGTAACATTTTCATTATATTATAGAGGTGATAGTTTACTTTGTGTTTTAGAGTGGTTAAGGGTGGGGCACAGCTATACAGTCTCATATTTTTATGGTGGTTCAATAATGTTTATGTCTGCCCTGGCTGGATCTGAAATAACACTGAAACTGCCTGAGGACTCAGCTCCTCTTATACTGAAAAGTGAACATGGTGAGCAGTGCTTTGCAGCTCAAAACTGCCATTTTGGAGCTCTGGTCTTTGATGAAATGTCTTCTTGGCAAACACATGGATTTTTCCCTAAATCTGCAACACAATGCAGATCCCATTCATGGTGTGGCAGAGAACAGACTTCAGTTGTTGCATTTAGAAGGATGGGGAGAAAAGGTCAAGACTGTGGAGCCAGGGAGCTGTGGGACTGGGGGTGGGGAGTGGGGAGCTGGCTGAGAGCAAGAGTTGGGTTGAGGTTTGTCCAAACCTTGGAATTCTAATACTAAAATTGACAGGAGTAGGATTGCTGCCCCCTAACCCCCCAGCTGCTCCAGGCCTGTGTGTTTGGCCTTTGTCCCCACTTCCAGGAGGTAAGAGTAGCCTAGTAGTCAAACTTATCCACTTATAAAGTCATGTTTGGCACCATCTGAAATCCCTCCTTATGCAAATGAGGTATCCCAGTGCCCTGGCCATGGACAATGATGTACACTCATCCCGAAATCCCCTACCTACCCCCTCAGATTTAAGTAGCCTTTGTTCCCCTATTAAAAGAGCTGTCTCACTGAAGCTGTCTCCCAAGAGTCTGTTCTCTGTGAGCTCACTACTGCCTGAGGTGTCTTTTGTTCCCAGCTATTCCCACTATGGACAACCTGAACAGCAAAGGATAGTGAATTAATCTACTAGGCCTTCCACAGCAACCCAGTTTGGCCTGTTTAACAACAGAGCTTTATTACCTCACAGTTCCAGCAGGTGGGAATCCCAGAGGGAGGTGCTAACAGTTGGTTTCTCCTGAGATCTCTTCTCCACGTAGTGGTTTTTGTCTGAGTATGCATGTCCCCATGTTTTGCTTTCTCCTTATTAGGAAACATGCCTGATCAATAAGGTCTTGCCCTTAGGATATTTAACTTTAGTTACTTCATTAGAAGTCCTATATCCAGATATATTTTTACAGGCAGTTAAAGCTTCACCAAATGACTTTGCAGGAACACAACTCAGTCCATAATAGTTACACTATCTTAAGGGGTACTGTAAAAAGAAAAGACTGAGGCCAAGTATGGTGGCAGGTGGATCTTTGTGAGTTCCAGCACAGCCAAGGCTATTACACAGAGAAACCCTGTCTTGAAATACCAAACAACAACAATGAGAGAGAGAGAGAGAGAGAGAGAGAGAGAGAGAGAGAGAGAGAGAG
>NW_021628002.1:0-20193 GCF_004785775.1 Grammomys surdaster
CTCTCTCTCTCTCTCTCACACA
This sequence comes from Grammomys surdaster, assembly GCF_004785775.1. Classification (NCBI taxonomy): domain Eukaryota; kingdom Metazoa; phylum Chordata; class Mammalia; order Rodentia; family Muridae; genus Grammomys; species Grammomys surdaster. Next base: position 23 of record NW_021628002.1, read on the forward strand.
CACACACACACACACACACACACACGTACACACATATACACACTGACACACATATATGCACACACCCATTCCATTCACACACAATAATAAAACATAAAATTTAAAAAGCAGCATAAATTAGGGCTAAGCTCCAAACCAAAGAGTGTCTTAACACAGATCTTGGATAAATCACAGTGGATGGTAAAGCCCTCTGTTTAAAAATGGAATATGGTTAAAATATAAAGAAGGGGCTTGCGCTACTGAATTGGGATGGTTAAGGTTAAATTCCAGCGGCTGTGCATGAAGATGATTGGGGGCTGTACTCATTGAAAATATATTCAGTGATTATGTGCAAAACACGTAACAGAAAGAAGATGTGGCTGGCTTTATAGGCATCTCCAATGACTTCTAAGAACTAAGGATTTTCTTTAGAAACAATCTCACTAAGCAGCTGCAAAAGAAGAAGATAAAACTGATCAGCTGCAAAGGTGGAATCCGACTCCACCTACTGGTACGATCTGAAGGCAACCCTAAGTCTCCCTGATTATAATCTGGTCCAGGAATTTCACTATTAGAACTATTTCTTTAGGCTTCCCCCCCACCCCCGAACAACTCTGTAAATGGCAAACATGGAAATTAATTAGAGATTAATTAAAGACTTATCAAATTACTGAGTTCATGACTGTGGTATTTGGTGCAAGTAAATTCTGAGACAGAGAAAGGAGAGATAAGAGGGGCCGACTTTTATTTTTCAGATGCCCAACTAAAGTCAAGAGGTTCCTATGGATTCTCTCCAGAACATTAAAGATTTATTTATTTATTTATTTATTTATTTAATGTATGTGAGTACACTGTCACTGTCTTCAGATACACCAGAAGAGGGCATCAATCAGATCCCATTACAGATGGTTGTGAGCCACGACTTGGTTGTTGGGAATTGAACTCAGGACCTCTGGAAGAACAGCCAGTGCTCTTAGCCTCTAAGCCATCTCTCCAGCCTAATTTTTTTTTTAAATATAAAATTTCAGTTCACGAATCCCTAAATTCCTTTCATAGACACCTAAGCAGCTATGGAGGCAAGACCAGGAACTTCGTTGGTAAAGGAGACATATAGGAGAATCAGTCAAAGCACCTTCCGTAAGGAGGATGAATACAGGTGATGAGGAACAAAACTTATCTATTTCACAACCTTTCTTTTTGGTTGTTGTTTTTGTTTTTAATGGGTGAGGATATTTTCTTTTAATTTGGGAAAATTATGAATGGGCTAAAAGAAAGAAAGAGGAACCCATGGTCTTAAAAACTAAGCCTTCTCACTTAAAAACAGAAGACACAGCTGGTGGCATCAGACAGTTTCCAAGTTGACGTTCTAAGCTGAGTGGCTGTAATGGGGAAGTCTCTGTGAATTTTAAAAGAAGACAGTGTTCTTAATTCCTGAAAACTTGCCTTGTGATCAAGGCCTTGGACTAAGAAAGGGCTAATCAAAACCCATCCCCATAGAACCAGTCCTACCTGAATCTAGTTATGACTTAAAATTAACTCAGTGTTTCTTATTACTGCTCAGATAATTAGTAATTGTTATCCAAGGCTACCTTGAATAAAGTGGGGGAGGGGGCAACAAATCTCTAACTCTATTGTTGACCGACTGTCCTGGCTAGTTTATGCCAACTTGACACAATCTAGAATCACCTGCCAGGAAGGAACCTCAATTGAGAAAATACCTCCATAAGATGGGCTGGGAGCTGTGGGAGATTTTCTTAATTAGCAGTTGATGTGGGAAGGCTTTGCCATTGTGGGTGGGGCCACCTCTGAGCTGTGGTCATGAGTCCTATAGAAAAGCAGGCTGAGCAAGCAATAAGGGCAAGCCAGTAAGCAGCACTCCTCTATGACCTCTGCGTCAACACCTGCCTCTGGGTTTCTGTCCTGTTCCTGTTCTGACTTCCTTCACTGAACATATTGGAAGTGTAAGCCAAATAAACTCTTTCCTAACCAACTGATTTCTGGTCATGGCATTTCACTGTAGCCAGAGGATCCTAAACCAAGACACTGACTTATTACAAATATATAATAAAATACCCAGTTATGAATGGTCTGCCTGTTATACCTGGAGCTTAGGTTGGGAGAAGAGTAGAGTGCTTCCCCCTGAACTACAGAGGCAGGATGTGGAGCCTCATTTCAGGTCAATGTAAACTTCTACTTGCCCCAAACTCTGGTTTTTTTTTAAGATACACCTAGTTCTGACCAGTCACATGAACCTGGCTTTTCTATTTGGAGTTAAGTCTGAGATTCTGGGTGTCTTTCTTGATGTGGCTCTATTTTTTTTTTTTTTTTTTGGTTTTTTTGAGACAGGGTTTCTCTGTGTAGTCCTGGTTGTTCCGGAACTCACTCTGTAGTCCAGGCTGGCGTTGAACTCAGAAATCCACCTGCCTCTGCCTCCCAAGTGCTGGGATTAAAGGCGCGTGCCACCACTGCCCGGCTTGATGTGGTTCTAATCTGAGGTCAGATTCAGTGATAGCTAGGCCAAAGGCAGCAGCAGCTCTTCCTATAGGTATTGCGTTGATGCCGACAGAGAGGATTTGTCCTGTAGGATCACCTAGTCCCATTGTCTCCACTGAGGAGAGTAATGAAAGTAAGTAATGAGGTCAGAATTCTTCCTTGTGAAGCAGATAATCCCAATCTCCACAGCTCTTAGTGGATTAGTGTGTCTCTAAAGCTTTGTCTGTCTTGCAAAGCTTGTGGCTGTTCTATTTAACTTATTATTATTTTTTTTACCGACGATACCAACCTTAGGATGAATGAAGTAGTCAGTGAGGTAGCATACAACTTTGGAAGGGGATTGTCTTAAGGTTTCTATTGCTGCAGTGAGATACTATCATCACAAAGCAATTTGGGTTTATTTGGCTTACATTTCCATATTGCTGTTTATCGTGGAAGGAAGTCAGGACAGGAACTCAAACAAGGCAGAACCTGGAGGGAGAAGCTGATGCAAAGACAATGGAGGGGTGCTGCTTACTGGCTTGTTTCCCATGGCTTGCTTAGCTTGCTTTTATATAGAACCCAGGAGCACCCATCCCAGGGATGGCACCATCCACAATGCACTGGGCACTCCCATCAATCACTAATTTAAAAAAAATGCGCTACAGTTGGATCTTACTGAAGCACTTTCTCAATTGAGGTTCCTTCCTTTCAGACAACTCTAGATTTTGTCAAGTTGACATAAGATTAGCCAGCACAATATATTGGAAAGAAAGTCCATTTTGAGCCTTGAGTCTGTGTTAACTTCTAACCCTATACTTCTCATGTTGGGCAAATAGTACTTTGCGGTGAAGCCTCTGGGCTTTAGAAGGATACAAAGAGAATGTAGGTTAACTTTGCTAAGACATCTTTTATGACAGCTTTTATATTTGAAGTGTGTTAGGTGGTTCCTTACTCCTTTTAAGGTTTATTCCTATTGGTTTGAGAGAAAGACAGAGGAGGTCCCATAGGTCCCTTCTATGCCCGCTTGTACAGTCTCATCCATTGTCCATTGCCAAGGTTGCCCACAAAGGCTATTTATTGGCTATAACAGGGAAGCCTACAGGAATACATCAGCAGCAGCAAAGTTCAAAGTTTAAATGGGGGCTCATTCTCTGTGATGAGAGCGCCATGCAAGGCCAGGGAAACTTACACATGTCTATAGTCACAGCCTACCTGGAGAGGTGCATGAGTTTGGGCAAATGAATAATGACATAGCTGTACCACCATAGATGACAAAGCATATTTTCCATTGTCCCAGAAATTCTCTGAGCTCCATGCAGTTATCTTTCCCTCTCATAACTTCTGGAAATCACTAATTGTTTTACTACCTCAAAGGCTTTTGCTTCCCCAAAGGTCTGATATCTAGAATCTTATAGTAGAAGCCTTTCAAAGGTTTTCTCCAACTTAGTAATACTCATTTATGTTCTCCATTTCTTTTTGTGGCTTAACAGTTCTTTTTAGTACTGTTTCCTGGACTTAGTATAGGTTTTTGTTGTTGTTGTTTGTGTTTTTTTTTTAATCCACTGAATTACAGAAGGGTATCTTGGTTGTTTTAAGCTTTGTTAATGATGATGAACATGATATAAAAATCAGGTTTTTATATAATATAATGTATTTATGTTGTACATATACTGTATACAATGATATAAACAGGTTTTTATGTGATATAAGCTATCAAATAATTTAAGTAAACACAAGGAATATGATTATTGAAATTACAGTTTTGGGGGAAACTATCACATTGACAAAGTGGATGTACTATTTTGTATTCCCATTAGTGGTGGGTGTCTTGGCTGCCCTACATCAGCCAGCATTTGTATCATCCTCATTACTAAGAGTCCAATAGGTAAGTCACAATATCGCCTATCTGAGATTGCTTTTATGTTGATATTTGATTGATGAACAACTCTGATAAATTTTCTTCTAGCTATCATGGACTTTCTAATGTATGTGTCTGGGACATGTGTCACTAACAAGACTCAGGAGTGATGTCCCTCTGGCCTGTTGATCATTTTTACTAGTAATTCACAAGCACAGCTGCATATCATTAAAAGGATCAATTACTCAAGGAGCTTCAGTGCTAGAATCCTGGATTCTATCCCACAGGATTTTGAATCCTGGGGCTGGGATATTTATCTAGGATCTTAGAAAGTGATTCTAATTCAAAGCCCAGCAGGGAAACTGCTGGTTTGAAGCAGCAGGTTGGGGACCTTAGCCTATGGTGTGATGCTAGTTACTCAAAAGCATCACATCCTTCGTCCTGGAAGATTTGGTACATATCCTGCGTACACTGTGGTCTTTTTTCCCCACTGTGACCACATCCTTTTGCTTAAGACTTGGGAAATCTGGAGGTAGACTGTTTTGATTTACATGTAGAGTTTTGTTTCTGTGTAAAAGTTGTCTCATTTAAATAGTAGAGCAATCTTTCTGGGTTTCATTTCAGAACTAGACGGTTCATTATAGAAATATTTCAGGCACAAAAGACATCAATTTTCCTAGTTTTTCACCTGGAATGGGTAAATTCTGAGCAGTGCCCTCCCCTTCCTCGTAATGAGAGATGATTACATGGAAGATTATGTGACCAATATAGGTAACAAACACATTCTAAAAGAAATGGTCAGCTGGGCATATGACAAAGGCCAAGTATTGGCCTTAGACTTTATAACCAGTTTCATAATGCATTATTCTATTACACAATTATGAACTGCCTATCTGTGACAACATAAATGCATTTGGCAAGAATACTTAAGCACAAGTAAAAACCACAGGAGGACACACTTACTTGCAAATGGCTAGCAAACATTCTTCTATGGTGTCCCTCTGTGCCTTGGTGAGGGACCGTCCTTTGGAAAGCCTGTATATTGTCTGCAGTGTAGAATCGATCAGAGAAGTACAGTGCTCTGTCCCAGAAAAGAGAGGGGCGCATCTAGTAAGGAGTGGGAGCACGGCCGAACATAAATACCTATTCAGTGCCAGGGCAGCCTCTGTGGTGCTGAGGGACACCTAAGAAAGGGAACAGGGGGATCAGTTAACCTCTCAGAAAACAGCCAGCTGAGCCTGTGCACAGAGCTCCATGCAAGGCCAGGGAAACTTACACACGTCTATAGTCACAGCCTACCTGGAGAGGGCATAAGCCATTGTGCGTGCAGATATGTACTGTGGAAGCCAGGGAAGTTAAACACACAGGCATCTTTGAGGGAAGGAGATATTTAACCTGTCCTCCTTCTGAATGCTGGGAGTGGATGCAGTTTACAACCTGGTGGTCCTTCCAGTCTGATGATCCAGACTCAGCCCATGTCTCCCAGAATTTGTTTTACTTATCCCAGACCCTTCCTTTTAAATCTTGAGCATTGTTTCTACGCCATAAAACTCATCCTTGTGAGAGCTATCGTTTGTACTTGACAACATCCTAAGTGACGTCTATGTTATCTAGGGCCAGGCCGAATCCTGACTCCGGGAGGCACAACATTTACCTCAGTCACTACCCCCAGACCCTTATTTTGAGCATTGCTTCTAAATCAACAAGAACTCATCTTACAGATGAAGCCATATGTACTTTGGAAGGAGCTTCAATGCAAACATGTCTTAAACTTCACTGCATTCACGGGACTGAATAATTGCTATATGATTTTTCCCCCAAAATTGTGATATGTTTAAATATCACACAAATAAATAAGCTGAGGTCAGACTCGAGATCTTAGTCCAGCCTGGGTTACCTAAATTGGGCTAAATTGAATTTCTCACCTGGACCCTCCCTCATGTATCTACTCATTGCTCTTTCTCATTTAAATGGAGACAAAAAAGATTAGCCCCTACCCCAAGAACAAAGCAAACATATAAAGATGGCTGGATATTGAATGGTCTCAAAGAAGAATTTTTTTTCTCTTCATTTTTTTTTTAATTTTTTTAAAATCAAATAATAAGTTTTACTTATTCACACAGGGGTTATAAACACAAAAAGGCAGGGCATGAGGAAGGGGTTGATACTGGAGAGTGGGTGTTCAGGGGGAGTACAGATATCTTTCAGAACAGGGTATCGGCTGGGTGAAGGTTCAGGGGACAGGTCACTATGACTCTGTCTATGATTCGCTTGTCCTTATCTAAGTTGGTATTGTCTGCCAAGGCTACCTATTTATAAGGTCTATGACTACTCAGGCTGGCAAATTTCCATAAAAGCTGCCTGTTTACAATAGCTTATAGCCATCTGTTCATCTGTTTCAATGTTTTTTCACAGAGACCCAAGACTTGGTGTTAGTATACATGTATGACAGGCCTATGGCTGATTTTAGGCCTCTGGCTGATTTTAGGCCTTCCGTGTATAATCAGGGCTGCCCCAGACATCTCCTTCCTTCTCTAAGTATAGAAGGGCTGTGGCGATTCTAATCTTGTGAAGGCGGGGATAGAGGCCTGACCTCCAGTAATTGAAGGGGATCTTGTAGTGGCTCTGATCTCCCTGTTGTTGTCCAGTGAGGCATGAGGACCATACCCATCCCGATGTCTCAAAGAAGAATTTTAAACTCTCTGTAAAATCAATTGATGGGCCGTTTAAGCCAGCATCCTTGATATTTGAATTTCCAGGTTCTGGGCTATTGCATAATCATTCTGGATTTAGTTTATACTTGTTACCTTACGGGGGTCTCACATATCCTCCCGTAATTTAAGGTTAATAAATGGGTACATACTGCCACATCCCTCAAATTCACCAGCTTTACAAAGAGAAAGAAGATCTCTGACGCCCACTAGTTACCTTGTCAGTACCATGAGCAACTCACAATGTGACAAATGATCCGAGAGTTGACCTCACTAAAGGGAACCTGATGCTGCGTGAGGAGTTCAGAAAGGAACAGAAAGAAATCTAGGTCTTTTTAAAAGCTCTGCTAGAATCTTCACTAACAATGTTCCTCTTTGTAAACTTAGACCGACAAGCAGAATCAAAGGAAGATCCATTCAGTGGCACTAAATATAGCCAGAGCGTGACTCACGTCACTGTTGAAAACCAAGGACTCAAAAGAAGCCTAGAGACCCACAGAGAAAAATGTCATGATTTCCTGCAATTATCACAGCTATTAGAGCTGAATGGACAGTCCCTGCAATTTATGATTTCAAAAACTGTTCTCTTTGAACCCTTCACATCGCTGAGTGTTGGTATTAATTATCAGAACTTTGTCTTCTGGAGGCACTGGTAACCATGCTGGAAAAAATAGCTCATCTTTTACACTGTCAGAGACAGTGTAGTTAAAATGAGGAAGGCAGGGCTTTGACTCCTGTGGCTTGAAGGTTCTCAGATAAGGAACTGAACATAAAACCTCTTTTTATTTTGGCAGATGGTGCTTTGGCAAGCATGTGATCTAACAGCAGATGCTGGAATAGAATTTGCTGTCTGAATTACCAAAAAAAAAAAAAAGTACTTTAATCAGAAAACTTGAAGTCCACAAATTATGTTATTTTTAAAACCTAGAAATTTATAGGAAATCTCCAAGCAAAAGTAGTGGTAGGTGGAGTACGGTAAAGATATACAAATATCCTATGGCTCTGACTCCTTCATGGATAAACTTGTTCCTCATTTCCATGCCCTGTCTCTAGGAAGCAAAGAATCTGGGTTCTGCCAGCAGACACCGCATCCCAGAGCTTGCAATTCTCACTACTAACACCAGGTGGCGGCCTTGAGAAGCCTAACTGCAAACAAGCATATAACAAGAGTTTTTTGGAATTAAGCTGATCCTGTGTCCTCACTTCCCACTTCTCCCAAGATACAGACATGACAGCTGGCATTTCTTATCTTATGGTCAGACGCTTCTTGTCTTGATGCCTGTGGATGCTGGGTTTCTTTATCCCAGCTTTGATTTCCAATTGTGTTTGCCCTGGGCCTCTTGTACTGGCCTCTGGTCACACCTCTGGCTACAGACTATCCTACCTGGTGGTCAGGGCACAAGTAAGTGAGAATGAAGAGTATTTCTGGCCTGAAATGCCTCCAGCCAGCCTTTTCCATAAACAACAGAACCACATTCACATATTTATATATCTATATCTGTTTATCTATATATCTCATTTGGGGGACCTTGGTGTTATTCATAACTGGTCTAAGCAGGATTTAGATAATAGAAAATTGCTATTAGTAACTGCTGGGTAACAGAGATGCTATGAAACATTCTATGATGAAAATCATGGTAGTTCCCTGTTCTCATTTCCTTAAGAAATAATGTCCCAAGGTTTGAGATGCTGTGGATGCTGGATTATGAGAAACTTCAATGGAAGGGATTAGACGGAAAATTAGGGCCAAATTTACCAACTTTTGGGCCAATATATTACAATTTTCCAGTTTTGAGTATCTCTGTTTTTTTCTTTCTCAAGCAGGATATTAAAATATGATCATTGATAGGCAGAAAATATGTTACTCTGTCCAATGTTATTAATGTAACCATGAAGGAATTTCCCTCCATCCTCATTATTTTAGCTACTTACTGTATCTAGAGATGCAGAAGCTCGTAAGTCGGGTAAAAACCCGACTTCCAGCAAGTGGAGTAGGAAAGTTTGATCTTTAATGCCATAAACACGGTCTAAGAACAGCACCATGGGTGCTTTGTGGTCAGGGCAGAAGTTGGCTGCCATGTCTGGCTCGCTGACTGACCCATCTGAAAAACAGAACACATCATTTCCTGTTTCTGCAGTTTGAAACAAGTATAGAACTTGTCTGTCCACAGTTCGCTGTGTTAGGGCAAAAGGAAGTTTAGAAATAAGAACTAAGTTGAAAGAAGCTTAAGTAAGGATGGGAGAAGCAACTGTCAAATCCCTATGAGCCAGTTATTAAACAAGTTTGTTATTAAAAGTTTAAATTTATGGTGAAGTAGACTGTTTTAAAAAAGAAATCACAGTCATAGTTCACTAATTTCTAATTTTACTCTAAATTATAATCAGTTATTTGTATCAGCTGTAATTTATCTGTCAAAAATACAACACAATGGTAGGCTTTAGGCCTTCTCTTTCCAACTCTATGTTCTGTGATTCCACATTGGTAGGTAGCATGGAGTCACCTATGGTGAGAATATCTATCCTAAAATGGGGGAAAATTGTAGGAAACCAAGCTTGAGCTGCTGCTCTTTGGTGGATGATGTAGGATTGTGAGTGGCCAAATGTTAAGGAGATAAAATTTAATAATGTGTCACATTTATAGTCATCATATCACAGCACAAAACAGCAAGAACTCCTTCAGTGCCTGCTTTAGATGATGCTTAGGTCAAGTCACCCCTTCATTTTAGTCTCATTTGAATGAAAAGAGAAAGAAAGAAAGAAAAAAAGGAAGGAAGGAAGGAAGGAAGAAAGAAAGAAAGAAAGAAAGGAAGGAAGAAAGAAAGAAAGAAAGAAGGAAAGAAAAAGTAAAGCTGGCTCAGGGATGAAGGGAGGAATCTACAGAGAAAATAAACTCAATAGGCCTGGAGAGTAAAAAGAAATTTTTAGCAAGGATAAAAAACAGCTTTCTCTTTTCTGTCTTGCATGAAAAAACTCGGGAAGAGAACCCCCAAATGACCAAGAGGAGATGCAGTATATGAACTGCTGAACTAGAGCCGACTTCCGAAGGCATCCCAAGAAACACAGGGCTGAAGTGCTGTCCAGCCCAGGGCTTCCTTTTGCCAAGAAGTTTGTGTGGGCTGCTAAGATGGCAGGGCACCTGTGCGGCCTCTCATCCCTAAGCACAAGGAAGATTGAGAGCTGAATGTCTGAGGCTAACTTAGTCTCTTACATAGCTATGCTGTTTTGGTGAACCTTATTTCTGTGGGATTGAACAAGTGTTTTGTGCTCAAAGAAAGCACCACATCTCTGGGAAACATGTTGTTTAACATCTGTTTTCTCAGACACACTATTATTTCACTGTGCTTTGTGAAGTTATAAAAGTGGCACATATCCTAGAACATTTTAAAAACCACGTATTGTGGTGGTTTGCATAGGAATGGCCCCTTAAGACTTTTTCAATTGGGTAACTTTGTTTTTCTCATTCTCAAGCAGTTCATTAAAATATGATCATCAAGTAGGCAGAAAATATTTGTTCCTATGTCCAATGTTACTAATTAAACCATGAGGTGAATTCAAAAGTATTTGAATGCTTGGCCCATAGGGATTGGCACCACTAGGAGGTATGGCTTTATTGAAATAGGTGTAGTATTATTGAAGGAAGTGTGTCACTGTGGAGGTAGGCTTTGAGGTCTCATATATGCTCAAGCCGTGCTTAGTGGTACAGTCTCTTTCTGATGCCTGGGGATCAAGATGCAACACTCTCAGCTCCTTCTCCAGCATCATGTCTACCTGCATGCATCCATGTTTCCCGCCATGCTGACAACAGACTAAACCTCTGAAACTGTAAGCTAGCCCAAGTTAAATGCTGTCCTTATAAGTGTTGCCATGATCATGGTGTCTCCTCACAGCAATAGAAACCCTAACTAAGGCACATATTCTGCAACACTTTCTATGTTTATTGTCTGAGAGCCCCTATTCTGTAAGTTTGAAGATGTTTCATGGAATGGCAGTTTGGGAAGCACTCCAATAGCCAGCCTCATGCTCTCTTGTCAAACCCATCATGTGCCTGAAGATAAGGCAGACTGACTCAGGATTAAGATGCTTTGGGGATGATTGGTATCAAGAGCCACACGTAGCACTGGAGTTACTTGTTATCTTGGGCAGTAACGGTTTTCAGGTCCATGGCAGAAGAGAGCCTGCATGCCTACTCCCTGGCTGCCTCACTCTCCTAGGGCACACAGGCCATGCTAAGGGCTATCATCTGCTCATTTCATCACCCTTTAGAAAGTTAGAGTGGTCCCTGGTCTCAGAATGGTGATGTGTGTCTGTACCCAAGGACCAAACATTTGGTCATCTTGACACAAGGAAGCAGATGATACAGGAGCTAGGTGAAGTCTACAGAAAAATCTATCACTGGAAAAAGAACAAGGCGTTTCCCCCAGACAGCCTGCACTGTGATCTGGCAATGGCCTCTTTGCAGGAGCAGAGTCCAGTTGTAGAGTGGGTAAGTACTAGACAGCAGGCTCAGCCCAAAGCTGCTTCCCTACCTTTGTTGAGGGAGGGCAGTTTCAGAGGAATGCTGATGATCCCAACCAGGTCTTCTGTGGGGACCAGGGAGCGCAGGATAGACCGGATCCGGATGGCTTCTCCTTTCCCTGTTTGGATGAGCTGTCACACAGGAAAGAGATTAGACAGACATACCTCCATACCTGCCACACTGCCCCTAACCTAAGGCAAGAGAATGGTCCTATCAGCAATGGTGTAGTTCTGAGTTCTCCTAACTGCTACTGACACTTGTGACCAAAGGGGAAGAGAAACAACCTCTTGATTTACAAGTAAGGTGACTGAGACAGTAAGTCCATTGACTGCAGTCACACACTTCCTTTACTGAGGCTGAAAGCCTCAGCAGTTAACTCAGCAGGAGCCTTCACAGGCCTGTCAGAGTCCTGACAGAGTCTGCAACAAGAAAACAACTTACTAATTTCAATTTCTTCTGAGTTTGAAGAATGTTGAGGGTAGGCAAGAAGAGCACAGAGATTCTTTTTTTTGTTTTTTCGAGACAGGGTTTCTCTGTGTAGCCCTGGCTGTCCTGTAACTCACTCTGTAGACAAGGCTAGCCTCGAACTCTCGAACTCAGAAATCCACCTGTCTCTGTCTCCCAAGTGCTGGGATTAAAGGCGTGTGCCACCACTGCCCGGTGAGCACAGAGATTCTAAGAGACAATTTGAGTGTTTCGCTGGTGTCACCCCAAAGAGGATAGGTTCATTCATACACGTACTAACTAGCTGAGCTGCATGTACAGAGGTATAACGTCTATCTTCATACATAAGCGGTCTCCCAAGAGAGGGCAGTGGACCTTCTGCTGAAAAGTAACATCCAGGAACTAAGGATCAGATCAGCCCAGGTGGGCTGATGGATTCTGAGACATGGGGCTCAGTGGCCCTGGAGAAAGGAGGACCCTATGCTTCTACTCTGCCTGCCACCTCCTTTTCTTGCAGGCTGTCAGTGAGGGTGCAGCTTACACCTTCCTGTCTGCAGAGAAGGGGCCAGGGAGGGATTCTGAGAAGGTATGTAGGAGTGTGAGGGAATGCACAAGCATGCATGTGTATGTGTGTGCGTGTGTGTGTGCGTGTGTGTATGATGTTAGAGCAGAGAGGTAGTAGGCAGAACAGAAGGTATTTATTTCTTCCTTAGCAGGCTCAAGTGAGTTAGCTTTCATCTGCTGTCTTTTTTGAGAACATGTCAGCTATTGCAACTTGCTTCCAGAAGTGATTCAGAAGTGATCAAGAGAACCAGAGCAGGAACAACAGGGGCCTGACACATCTCCTAAGTTGTAGGACACCCTGCTGTTTCCCAGCCTCCCTTTAGTTCCTTTCTTCCTTTAGTTCCTTTAAAGTATCTGAAGTGTAAAGAGAGGCTGATGTGGTACAAGGCTGGTCCATTACAGAAGGAACCGGAATCCTAGTAATTCTGATCAGCTTCCAACACCAATATTTAGATTTTCCTTCCACAAGCATATCAACTATTTCTTCTCAATGCCAGTGTGTGCTGTATATGAAAAAATACCAAATAATATCCCATCGGCAGAGGTGAAAAGGGAAGGGAATGAACACTTTTTAGGTAAAAACTGGAGATCTAAGAAGACATCGCATAAGACAGAACCACTTTTGTTGTGTGAGCCTGAAAAACTCCCAATTGTTTTCCTAGAGACCAAAGCCATGGTTATTAAGACAGTATTTCCCACACACAGTGTCCCTGGGGTACTCATGAGGCCATACACGGTGGTATGGCCAAAAATCAGGTTAGTCACATTTTGGGCAAGCTGAGGCACACGGAAGCCTCTTTTTGGAAGGCTTTTAAAACAAAATATATAGAGGTTACATCCAGATAGTACCAAAGATATCTCTTTCCCTCCCTTTCCCTCTCTCTCTCTGTCTCTGTCTCTCTCCCTCTCCATACCCTCCCCTTCTCTCATTTACTCTCTTAGAAAGTGGCCCATTGAGGAAACTACTTTGGCGTTAGCTAAAAGTAATCTAGAGAGAAGCTTATTAGTAAACACCAGACCCAGATGAAGAAACTACATTCAGGGCTTCTCTGGAGTCCTCAACTCAGGCTCCTCAAAGCTGCTGTCAGGAAGCTCTGTCACTTACATGCATTTCAGGAGCACATCGGCCCAATAGATCTATAAGAGCAGAATAAAATGACATAATTGCATTGCCCATATGCACAATCTCTTCCTCCTCTTCATCGTCCTGTGTGCTGCAGAGAAAGAGTCAACATGGGGAAGGCATATGAGAGACGGCCTTGCTTAGTGTCAGGCACTGCTTCTAAAGAGCATCTCATTCTGGTTGAACAAACTTTCCCTTACAGCTCTTCCCTTCAAGAGCTGGTGAAGTGATTTTATCCACTAAGCTCAAAGGGACAGAATATTTTCTCACAATAGCTCCAGAATTCCATAAACCTTGAAACATGAGTGTGGACACTATCCACTGTTCATCCCCTCTTCCTCTTTGAATGTACATGGAAAGCCAGCTGGACAAGGAGTCAGGGCATCTGTGTTAACATCCTGGCTCTGAGGTTAACAAGCTCTATTACTTCAGGTCTTAGTTTTATCTCACGTTATATAGGAAAGTCGAGACAAATATATTTTGAGTTCTCTCTGGTTTACTAAGTCATCTGTCAGAACTGATGACGAAGAGAAAAGGAAAGGCCAACTGGCTAGAGAGTCAACTCTGCTGGGTTACATACATTCTGTAGACTACGGGGTATAAAATAGATAAAGACAAATGACTACTGGACATGGTATGGGGAAAGTAACATAGCAATCAGACACTGTACCAACTAGACTCTGAACCTTTAAATACCACAGCCAATCTGCAAAAAATCCAAGCACTCCAAACACTTCTCTGAGCAGCCCTGAGGCAAGGATGTAGGCAGGTGTTGTGAAAAATAGACAGCTTTGCCACCTCAGTGGTTTGCCAGCTGTGCTGAGTGGTCTAAAGAAATGGAAGAAGCTGTCACTGATCCCTTGGCTCTCTGGACAAGTCAAAACAATCATTGGCTGACAAAGTGATTTTAAGTAGTTTAACCACCACAAACCCCCTGCTCTTTCTACCAGGCAAAGTTACGAATTGCACCCTAGTGATTCACCAACTGACAGTATATGGCAGCCCACCAACTGCACACACACTGGGGTAATTCACTTACACTTCTGTCTTATAACCCTGGGAAGGAAGGTCGAGGGCAGGGTTCTCTGAGATCTTAATAGCACCCTGCATAGCAGCCAGCAGTCCGTTTCCTCCTTCACCCCTCAGAGCTGGGCCAAAGCACTCGGGACGTCTGATGAGCAGCTTGACCACAACGCTGGCATTTTCTTCCACACTTTCACCTGAGGGAGAGAGAGGCCTGATGTCCTCTGGAAAGGACAACCTGGAAGTTATTTGTAGCTGATGAGCTTGGGAGAGCAGTGTTTCATTTGCTTTGCCACCTATCAATATGATAAGGAAATACTGAGGAAGGAAAGGTGACCTCTGATAAATGAGGCCAGATCTATTCATTACAGAATTGATCATTATGGAATAGAATCTTGCTCTTCAGCTCAGATTTTTTTTTTTAACCTTGGATGACCCTACGTTGTTGAGGCCCTCAGAGGGCATGTATACCACTCAATCTCCTGCTAACAAGTTCATTTACAAGTGACTTGCAGAGTTTCATATCTTACTAATCGCTGAGGCGTTAACACTTGACCTCCTTCCTTGAAGGGTAAGAAGATAACTAAGGTATCAAGTCTCAGCTGATCTGGGGAAATGATAACATAGCTCTTTACTCGATGACTCTCACAGAGTTAAGTACATATCCCAGAACAATCTGAATTCATAGGGCCGATTTCATGATATCAGAAGTCATTGATCAAGATGAAGAATCTGCTGGATAAATTTTTCTAGTAACAGCTCTGAGAAAAGGGACAGGGCAAGCACTCTATGCTTTCTTTGTATTTCTCTTTGGAGGACCAAGCATGAGCTGGCCAGTGACAAAGGAAAAGGCACAGTTAGGACTGGAGAGCTGTCTAGTCTCAGAACCATTTACACGCCAAAGCAGTGTTATAGCTTGCTTAAGCAATTTATAAAATATATCTTCTTTCTTGGGTGAATCCTAATTTATGTTTGAGAATGTGATCCCTGAGCCAGACACAAATGCATGTATTTTAAAAATGCATATTACATGAAGCCTAAAAAAAATGCTTTTCTTCAAAACTATTAAGTATTTCTTGGGTGATGAACTTTACAAGAGAGTGAGCATTTGGATAGCTATGGAGTGTTCTCTTTTCTTTTTGGTTTTTCAAGACAGGGTTACTCTGTGTAGCTCTGGTTGTTCTGAAGTTGCTTTGTAGACTAGGCTGGCCTTACACTCACTGAGATCTGCCTGTTTCTGTCTCCCAGTGCTGGGATTAAAGGTGCACATGGCTGGCTAGCTATGGAGTTATTAAGTCCTATGAAGACATTCCTGTCATTGTCATAGTCTAATACAAAAACCATCCATCTCACAGTTTCCACAGGTGTGAACTTTGGAAGTGACTAAGCTAGATGGTCCTGGCTTGGAATGTGCTTAAAGTTACAGTCTCAGGTTGGTTTCAGCTTCAGTCTTCTGGTGATTTGTCTGTAGCTAGAGGATCAGCTTCTAAGTTCACGATACAGTTGTTGGCACGATGCCTCAATTGTTTGTTGGATGGCAGACTCAGGTCTCGGTTCCTTACCATGTTGACCTCTTTGGAGGGTGCTTGGGTGTCCTCATGACATGGCCACTGGATTCCCAGAGATCAGGAGAACAGGGCTGAATCTACAGTTCTTGTAACAGTCTGGTTACATATGTAAGAATGGGAGCACTTGTGGGATTGTAAAAGTGTTTTAGAATTATGTTCACTTGATTCAGAACTTTTCACTAAACTGAATTTAAGTAGCTCATGATTGTTCACTAATTATCATATAGCTCATTGCTTCATGGAAAGGTTAGAGAAGTTGTGAAGATATTTACATCTATGAGATAAGTACAGAAGCATATGTCCGTAATCCTAGGACTAGGAGGCAGAGTCAAGAGACTGGTATGCTCAAGTCCAGCCTGGAATGCACTGTGAGACTCTTTCTCAAAATGCACAACTTCTATTCAAGTCTCACCCAATATACAATATCCAAAAAGCATAATCCATCATATACTGGCAGTACTAATTAGGCTCTAAGGGTTAAAAATAAGAATACCTGTAGGGAAAAGTGGTTGGGGTATGGGTGGAGTTTGACAGGGAGAGTTATTTGATCAAAACACATTCTGTGCGTGTATGGAATTCTCAAATATTAAATATGAATATATTTCAAAAAGAATAGCATGTCAGTTCTACCTGATATTCTCAATATATCCCGATACAGTTTACTCACAGGAGGGAGAGTTCAGTATAAATACCAAAAGGAGCGACATAGTCATAAACAAGTACTCTTAGACACAGATGTATTGTATGTCATAACTTTCAAATATTTCTATCCTGTAATTCTTAGCAGGTAATACACATACATGCCCTTTGAAATAATAAGAGTCAAAATTGGAGGGGAAAAAATCCCAATCTTATTAATAAGTCTGACCCAAGGACTGCACTCTGATGTTTTTAGCTCATACTGAAAATGCTTGCAGGTCAGCACATTTTCTAATCAGCATGCTGTATTCAGCTCAGCTAATCCCATAGCAATTAGCACCATACAGTTTATGGGATACAGAAGCACCAGAAGCAGAAGCTGAGAAATCAGAGTTGGATATTGAGATTACATCTAAGTTAATTTGCCCAATTAGCCCCCTTTAATCCAAATCTCACATCATCAGAACTTAGCTAATTAGGCTGACTCTGAGAACTGACCCAGGAAGCTATTCCCTGATTATTTTAATTTGGACATATGTTGGAGATGCAAATGTACTTCTTCGAGAGGAAGAGAACAGAATCTAACCACTATGGCTGATTAGACAGGGGACTGAGGAGAAGAATTTGCAAAGGTTTCATGGAATAGTGGGGACAGAATAGTGTAAGTCTATGCTGGTGAAGCCAAATGTTGACCTTCAGGGTATTTGTCAAGGGAGAAAGAACAAGGTAAACTGCTTTTGCCCAAGGGTGTACTACAATATTTTTGATGGAGATCCAAAATAAGAAATGAGATTAACAACTGTGTGGATGCCCAAAGTTCCTTTCTTCAAAGGCTCTCAACTCAGCATTGGTAATGCCATGACTTGCTTTCAACATGTCTGAACAGTTGGATGGAAATGGAAATGATTCTCTCCATTTTATGTCAGTAAAGGTGTCAGATTCCAGGGGCAATGAGAATTCCAGGGACAATTAATAGAACCTCACTGATCTCATCTTCAACCTATTACCTTTTCTCATTCCCTGTGTTCTAACTACAGTTCTGTTATTACGTTTGTTTGCCTTCAATGTTTTCTTTCTTCCCATTCTCTTGTCATAAGTTCTTGACTTAGGGAGCTCTATGAAATTCTTCAGGAGTATCTTAAAACATGAGAGCCCCAGAAATCTGGTCATCTCAAACACTGAACCCTTCCTTGTATCTTCTTTTCTCACTAACCTGTACATTTTATAAAAAGAATACTATGTCTGAATTACCTAATCCTGTGTGCTCACAGTTTTTCTAATGTTTGACATATAGTAAGCAATCAAAAATAGTTATTGTTTATTTTTTAAGTGTTTAGAATTGAATACAGAGCCTGTGCATGTTAGGCAAGGATTCTACTCTGAGCTACACCCTCATCTACACAAGAGCTTTTTCAAGCAAGTGTTTCTTTGTTTAGCCCTAGCTATTCTAGAACTAGCTCTATAGACCAGGCTGTCCTTGAACTTGCAGTTTCTTTGTTTAGCCCTAGCTATTCTAGAACTAGCTCTATAGACCAGGCTGTCCTTGAACTTGCAGTAATCAGCCTGCTTTTGTAACCTCTGCCCCCCAAGTCCCCAGTCCTAGAATTAAAGGCATGTACTGCCACTGCCCAGCTAAGCGTTCTTGAATAAATGAGGAGATTTCACTTAAGGGAGAGTCTTGAAATGATTTCAGGGAAAATCCTGCCTGTCACTGTATTATCAGACCATTGTCAGCTTCTGTTTGCAAGAACCCAAGTTGTGCATATTCTCAGGTTTCAACTAGTCCCAGGGAAAAGAGATATCCCCTAGGAGTGAGAGAACACATGGGATTCATTACAAGTTTAGAAATACCTTGTTTAGTTAACAGAATATCACAAGGTAGGGGTACTAACTAAGACTAAAAACATGTTTCTCAGTAAATGCCACTTTTGGTAGCATTCCAGGAGACCTGTCCAAACCAAATCATCGAAGGTACTGAAGACATTACTTTTCCTCCTGTTCTGAGAAGGAGGAGCTAGGCATCTGCAAACTACTATGATAAGACAAGAGCAAGTCAGAGAGGGTTAGCTGAATATCTCATTGATTCTAACAATCACAGAGCCTAGTATCTTCTAGCCACTGATGTAAGAACAATGGTCCATCTCTTACCCTCCTAGCTGATAAGTATCTCCTGGGTACCTAATAATATTGTTTACATTTACCCTTCTTCAATAGTCCTTTATTGTTGGTGTTATTTTTGAGACTTTGTTGGATCTTTCCAATTATATATTTTTGTCCTGACCACTCCTGGTTTTTAGTATTGGTCATGAGAAAAGTTAATAATTTCTTTCTGACTCCATGAATATACAGAGTGTACAGGATGACTCTCAAGCACCTATACCTTGTATGAGCATTAAAGCTAAGATGCCATTTTGTACTCTTAACTCTAGTAGGTGCACAGATCCTAAGGAGGTACAGAGTCCATCAGCATGACCTCTCTACAAATTCTTAAAGGGGACATGATATAATTATGTGATCTCAAAAATTAAGAATTTTTTTTTAATTTCTTTTTTTTTTTGAACATGAAATGCTTTTTTATAGCATGTTTTACAAGGGGAGGGGGTAAGAGGGTCCAGGTGGTGGAAAGGTACAAAATCTTCTTGGCCTGTGCCTTGGTACACTGCCTTGAATTATGATCTACCTGCTGTTCTTCAGAAGATATGGTACACTGCTTGAGTTATGGTCTCCCTGCTATTCTTAAGAAGACATGGTACTCTGCTTTGAGTCTATCTGCAGTTGTTAAGCAGGATCTTGCAGCTGCCAAGCTTCAGAGGACATTATGCAGGTGGGGAAAGGTAGGGGGTAAGGGTAAGGGCGAGGGTCCTGGCTTCTGGCATCTCCCCCTTCTCTGTTTAGTTAGAGAAGGCATCTTATGATCAATCCCAACTATGTGAATTTTGAATTTGGATGTCTAATTATGGGGGGTCTTAGGCAAGTTCACAACCCCAAAACACTGACGTGAGACAAGTCACATCGATGGTCGAAGGCTTTAGGCTGTCGACGATGGGCAACGTCAAGGGACTCTGATGTGGGTGAAAGGAGGGTGAGAGCCCTGTCTTAGGTCATGTAGGCTGCACCCACTCCCAGCACCACGCACTCCTTTTCGGCTGCATTGGGTGGGCCCCTGGGAAGTGGACCTACAATAATCCCGTCATTGGGCTAACTCACAGCCATCCTAGTCTCTTGTAAATGTTCAAGTTACCAACCATTTGTCAGTTTGGGGTGTAATATT
>NW_021628003.1:0-26298 GCF_004785775.1 Grammomys surdaster
TGAGATAAAATGTCTTCAATTACTCCTTTCCATTCTCTGTGATACCCATAAAGATAGCCCCTCCTTTCCCCAGCTTCTGTTGGATTTTAATCATATGCTATAGTTATGATAACTTTTAGTGCAGTATATTACTATATTTACACTATTTTATTAATAATTCTTAATCTCTTACTGTGCTTAATTTGTAAATTAATGTGTAGGTAGTATACACAGGAGAGTCCATATAGAGCTATCTGTGGTTTTATGCACCCATTAGGAATACTAGATCACATCACCATAGATTAAAAAAGGGAATTCTGGATATGGTCATGGAAAACACATGATGAAGGAAGTTTGCTTCAGCAAAATCAGTAAGGTTAGGAACAATTTTAATGTCTCTTAGTAGGGGATCAGGAGATCCATATACTGGGGTACTTGGTAGCCTTATTTTAAAAATGAGGAAACTCATTTATATACCATTGGGATAATTTACAGTCAAGAGCAGTAGTTCTAGCACTAGGGAGGCTGAGACAGGAAAACTGCCACAAGTTTGAAGTCAGCCTGGGTTGCAGAGTGAATTCCAGGCCAGACTGAGCTATGGTATAAGACCCTGTCTATAAAACACAGACCAAAAAGGAGATTTTCTTTCAAGTAATATTAGGTATAAAGGACAAAATGAAGATACATTTGTAATTTGCTATTAGATAGATGGTGTGCAAATATATACATGTAAAATAGAGATGCAATATAGCTGCATACATTTATATATTCATATGTATTATAATACATTCGTTTTTAATTAAATGACATATTGAATTGACTGTGATGGCTCACAATTCATGTGAATCCTTCCAGCACTTCAGTGGCTGAAGAACTGCTAAAGTTCAAGACCAGTCTGCACTATAGAAATCCTGTCTTAAAAAAGTTCACAACAGCCGGGCGGTGGTGGCGCACGCCTTTAATCCCAGCACTTGGGAGGCAGAGGCAGGCGGATTTCTGAGTTCGAGGCCAGCCTGGTCTACAGAGTGACTTCCAGGACAGCCAGGGCTACAAAAGAAACCCTGTCTCGAAAAAACCAAAACAAAACAAAGTTCACAACATACTGATTTTATTTATATAATAAGCACTATATACTGTGTATTAAATGCCAAATATACACTATGTTGCATATTATAGATATTTAATATCAAGTATATGAATGTTGCTCACATGTATGTATGTGAATCACATGTGCCTAGTGTCTGTGGAGGTATGAGAGCACCTGGAATTGAAGTTACAGAGCCATAGTGTGAGTGCTGGGAACTGAACCCGGGTCTTCCACAAGAGTAGCAAGAGCTCTTAACTGCTGACTCATCTCCCTACCCCCATATGTGTATATTTTTAATTTTAAGCTTTTGCTTATAAATTATCTCTATAAGCATATTCCTTGGTATAGAGTCAAGGAATGGAGAGAGACCACTAGGAAAATGCATAAAGCTGGGTGTATTAATTTCTTCAGCAAGAAAAACTCTATACCAGAGAACTTGAATAGAAGAGAATAAGTAGAAGAGGATTAGTAGAAGAGAAGATGGATGAATTTTTACAATATGTAGGCCTCTGCTCAATGATTGAGGTGTTTAATTAAGGGAGGTAAGCATCAACTCTGAAAAGAATCTTAGGCATCTGCTAGGAAGCAGTGAGAAACAAAGCAGGGTTGAGACACTCTTGGTAAATAAAGAACTGAAAGAAGGCTGCTAGATGCGGCATGGCCTTAGGAAGGCACTGTTTTCGGGTGGTCTTGCCGTTTGCCCTGTCTGTGCATTAGGTACATCACAGACCACTTATAGAGAGCGCTTCACTCTCTCAGTCTTCAAACTGTTTATGTTTTTTTAAATAAGGAGAAAGCATTAAAACAGAATGAAAATTAACATTCTTCACGTACTTCTTAAACATAGATCACCATTTTTTGCATATATAAAAAAAACTTTTTTTTTCTTTTCAGCCCAAATTTCTGCAGTTCCACTCTCCATTTGGAGCTTCGTTCTTTTTTTTTTTTTTAAAACTTTTCTACAGAGGCAGAGTGCACGGGGTCTTTTACAGAGATATGCGGTAGAAAGGAGACTATTTAGAGCTAGCAAGAACCTCGAGAAAGTAATACAGTCAATGTCTGAGTGTTAGCTACAGACCCAGCACTCAACACTTCAGATCCTCGTCCTTCTCGGTCTCATTACCCTTTAAGCCCACGATAAGACCTGCATCTGTGGACGCCACAGCAATACACACTCTGCCACCTTTACGTCACCTTACTCGCTCTGGCACCTTTACTTAAAAACCTCGCCACCTTTGAAGCCCTGGGTCCTTCCGAGAGTAGATTCTGCGTCCCGTCTCTCGATTAGTCAGCAGTCACAACTTCTCTCCGGGGGCGTGGACAAACTCGCTGCTGGATCCGGCTCGCGGTGATGACGACATCAGCGGGCGACGGCGGCTGTAGCGGCCTTGCGACAGGATAGGGCTTCCGGGCCGTAGGCCTGACTCCTCAGAGCTGCTGTCATGGCGGGTGCTCTGTGGGGTTTCTTTCCCATCCTGCTTCTGTTATTATCAGGAGATGCCCACAGCTCGGAGGTGCCTGGGGCTGCTGCCGAGGGCCCGGGAGGTAGTGGGGTCGGCCTGGGAGATCGTTTTAAGATCGAGGGACGTGCGGTTGTTCCGGGGGTGAAGCCTCAGGACTGGATCTCCGCGGCCCGAGTGCTGGTAGACGGAGAAGAGCATGTCGGCTTCCTTAAGTGAGCATTCAGAGGGCAGCAGGAAAGCGATTGGGGCGGACGCTGGAAGGGTATCCAGCTAGGACAGCTGTCAGGACCCGCAATGTAGCTGTCACAAACTGAAGGCACCGGTGCCACTAACGGTCTATGCTGGGAGACCTTGAGAGGGAGTCAGGTACTTCAGCAACGAGGATGGCGGTCCCAGGCTCCCGAAACATATGGGGTCATTTATTTGTAGCCCCATTTTGGTCCCAGTGTGAGGCAGATCATATTTGGGCCCAGGGGACTCTCATTTATCTGTTGGTTTTACCCCCTCGGCATTTTGCTAATGTTTCTGAAACCTAGTTGCTTTCTACATGTCACTCTTCTGGTAGCTTGGTGTTGTGTAGAAAGATGCTAAACAAGTGGGAATTGTCAAAGCCCAGAGGGCTCCCAGTGATGACATAGACTGTAAGGCTAATGGTCCTGCTTCTAAAATTAATGGGCCCTGAAGTACCTAATCAAAGAGTGCTTTTTTTGGCCCGAGATTGTCATTATTGTTCTTTTTACAATTGAATTCGTCAAGGGATTTGCGATATCGCAGTCGTGATTTAAGTCAGACCAGGGTTACTCAAGATTCCTTACACCTATTCTTTTCTTGTTCTTAAGAGTTTGTGATTTATGTTTATATTGGAAGGTGGGATGAATCTCTTAATGCTTTGTCAGCAGTCCGTTTTCACTCTTCTAGGCATGAATATGATGTTTTAAATTTTGGCACCAGTATTTAGAGTTGAAACTATGGACTGAAAGAAAATATTTCTTTGCTGGCTTTATAGACCAACTTGTGATATCTGAAAACCATACATCTTAAATGTGAACATTTGAATTTGAATTGCATATTTCCGAAGATTGTTGAAGTTCCCTTGTAGGATATCCAACCTCAGATTAATAAATAATGACAAATTGACAACCAACATTTTAATGTTATCTGGCACTAGGGTATTGTTTAAATTTTATCCTAATTAATGTTTCATTAATAATAAATTCCCAATAAGATTTGGAAGATAAGGCTTAATTGAGAATTAAACTTCTGCAGTATATAGCACATTTAAAACCACCTATTTTTATTTTGAAGTTATTTTACAATTTAATATATTATATATTGTTAGATATGCTTAACCTTGCACAGTGACACAATCTCAGCTCCTCAGGAATCGGAAGCAGAAGGATTGTAAGCTAAAGGACACTCTGAACAACTTAGTTGATACCCTGTCTCAAAGAAGAAGAAAAAAAATGGCGATACAGTTTTGTGGTGGGACTTAGTGTGCAAGAGGTCCTGGAGTGACTCCCAAATACAAGTAAATAAATGTTTATTGAAGAAAATATAAACAAGATATTTTTTGTTTATATTAATATCTTGTTTATATTTTCTTCTAAAAAGATGAAACAGAAAGATAATAACCTTTAATGTTTTATAATGTGTTTATGGTAAAAGTCTTGTTGGAAGTAGGGTAGTTAATTTGTCTTATAGCTGTTTTGAATAACCAGCACACTAGTTTGACTGTATTTTTGGTTTCTGGGGTGGTAGCTTGGGGCTTTACTAATGGAGATGAGAGGTATTGGGGTTAAAGAGTACTCAAACCATTTTTCATATCATAACGTGCATACAAACCACAACTCACTTTTCTAGTCTTCTGGTTTTGGACAGTTAGGTAGTTGTCAGGTTTTTTTGTTTTGTTTGTGTTTTGTTTTGATATTATGAGTTTATATACGACTTACTTGTGAATTTTTTTAAAAGAATTATTGACTTTATGTATACGAGTACACTGTAGCTGTCTTCAGACACACCAGAAGAGGGCATCAGATCCCATTACAGATGGTTGTGAGCCACCATGTGGTTGCTGGTAATTGAACTCAGGACCTCTGGAAGAGCAATCAGTGTGCTTAACTGCTGAGCATCTCTTCAGCCCTTGAATTTTTTTTAAATGCATAGTTTCACTGTGTGGTTCATACCATCCTCAAACTCATGTCCTCCTGTGTTCACTTCCTCATGGGATTACAGGTGTCTCCTATCATGCTAAACTTTGCTTTTTCTTTCAGTAATTAAGATTCTATTTATGTTGAATAGTCAACAGTTTCTTTTTCTTTTCCTCTGCTCAGAAAAAAGTGTTTTGAAGTTGATTCTGTCAGGGTCTATCAAGAAGCAGGAGATGACTGGATATAATGTCCATACTTATGTCCCAGCTCTTGGGAGAGTGAGGCAATAGCATCATGAATCTGAGGCCATCCTGGGTTATATAGCAAGACTTTTATCTCCAAAAGCAAAAGAGCAGAATATGCACTAAAATTGACTAGTTCACATAGAGTTTAATAAAAGGATTAAAACAGTGTATTCATCATGGTATAAAGAAACAATCAAATTGTGTAATACCCTGGAGCTTACAGCCTCAACAGTATTTATGCAATAATACATGAAAGCAAAACCAACAAAGAAACTACTGCCACCTCTGCTAGAGGGACAAGGAGGGGAAGAGGCTACTGGGGTGAGCTGGGGGGTGGGGGTGGGATGGGGCTTGTATGTAGCCATGGTCCTGTGGAGAGCCAGTTAGAGATGGCCTGTCAGTGATAAAGCTGTGGAGGAAATATTCTAAGGACATTTTCTTCCCTTCCCATAGACACAAAGAGAAAGGGAGAGTGGTTCTGGAGGATGTGAGGGTGATATGGTTGTGACATCTGTCATCTCATTGATTGTCGGGGTTAATTTGGCTAGACAGATGTCTCCTAACTCTCACCACACCACATGCAACCCTCCTGAAGCTGCTAGGCCCTTCAAAAACCCTCAGACGGTACATTTGAGAGTGGATCTGGAAAGTAAACATGTGAAGCTGAGGAATAAGGTATTTCAATGTTTATAGATCAGTTATGCCTTATCTTAGTATATACTTGCAATGACAAGAACACTTTTCATCTTCATTTTTTAAATTTCTTTTTTCATTGAAGTAGCAGTTTTTCATTTTCTAGACAGGTTATTTTTGACTCGCAAGAAGAAATTACCAGCTTCTGGTTGGGTGATTTAAACGAAAGAACTTAGTAGGATTACAGGAAATAAAGAAAAGAAAGATAGCTTTAACTACTAAGTTGTAGGTTTCTGTATGACCAGTCAAAAAGTAAGTACAGTAAATGTGACTATTTATAATAAATGGTACAATTTACTATTGAAATGTGTATGTGAAGAAGAAAGCCAATAAAATACAAATGAACTAGAATAGAATTATCTTTTTAAGATAATAAGAATATATTGAGGGAACATGATAAAATTGGTGCTCTACTATTGTAATAATATACATTGATAATTTTTCTTCAGTAAAGATAGAGCTTCAGAGTAGAAACTGCTCTTTTGTTACTGCCATTTATACCTGTGGAAGGATACTCTGGCATAGGCTCATCTAATTTTAGAAACTGTTAGAATTCTGGAGCATAAAATATAGGACCAACTTTTGGCATTTTTGTTTACTTGAGAAGGGCAGAAACCACATAGCCCAAGCTGGCCATGAATTCACTATGTAGTTCAGGCTGGCTTCAAATTCGCAGTGATCCTCCTGAGTTTTATGATTACAGGATAAGTCAACATACCTGTGTTTTCTGTTTGGTTAGCTGTTTCCAATTTGTTTGTTTGTTTGTTTGGGATAGCCTTTAACCACTGTAGTCCAGGTTATGTTGAAACTTACTCTGTAGCCCAGGCTGGCCTTGAACCCATGGTGATACTCCTGCTTAATCTTCCCCCGCCCCTCTGCACTAAGATTATATGTGTGAGCCACCATGTCTGGTTTTCTTCTTTTGTTTTTTGAGAACTGTTGGGAAATAAGCAAGTGATTTCGAGCAGGGAAAATTAAGGTGCTGATGAGAAGTAACTAAGTATGATTTTCCTTTTTCCAGGACAGATGGGAGCTTTGTGGTTCATGATATTCCCTCTGGCTCTTATGTAGTGGAAGTTATTTCTCCAGCTTACAAGTTTGACCCTGTCCGAGTCGATATCACTTCAAAAGGAAAAATGCGGTGAGGATACCCAGTTTATTTTTTACTAGTCCACTCAGTATGTTCTTGCATATTACTTTTGAGATTTATAGTGAAGGTTAAGAGTTTCTTACTTAAAGCACAGTTATTCTTAAAACCTTTACTCTACTCTTGTTTGTAATCTGAGCATTGAGACTATGAAGTTGAATTTTCCCCCTCTAGATAAATGTTCACAACATCTACTATAGTTGTTTAGAGTAAAGGTAAGGTTACTTACTATAGAAAGAAAGTACTGTGATATAATCAAAGTGTGACTTTTAAAGTAGAGAATTATTTAACTTTTGAATTAGGAATATTACTCAGGACTTTTCATTGAGGTATTTTGATATTCCCTCCTCTTATTAGCTACAGAGTTGATCTAGAAGTTTCTATAGCTTCTCCTTTATGCACTACAAATTTTAGTAAAGGGATTATCAGATGTAGTTGTGGAGTTTATGTCAAAGTAAGGATCTTTATAAAGTTGAAAGAGGGGTCGTGAGATAACCCAGCAGGTAAACATACATGCCATGGAGCCTAATGACCAGGGTTTTATCTCACATGATGGAAGGAAGAACCAGCTCCTGCAAGATGTCCTCTGGCCTCCAAAAGTGTACTGTGGCACATGTGTGCCCACAAACACACACTAAGTAGGTAAAAATGTGTAACCTGAGTATAAAACTTTTCACAAAGTCTAGGAGTGTCCAAGCTGAAGATTGAAGGTGAACCTTGGTTAGTATAACCGGAATAGTAGCACATAGAAATGTTTAACTTCTCTGGAAGGTGATGCCCTATTACCTGTTTAAATTCAGAAAGACATTTTTATTTGCTGAAACTACTCTAAAAATTCAAAGTAAATAAAAAAAAGTGTGTATCGATCCATCCATGAAACAGACCTGTAAGCACTAGACACTACAGGTACTAGATGTGGCTACAATAGCTTAAAGGTGTATTTTAGGTGATTAAAGAAAGGAAAGACTTGATAGCTCTTATTCTTATTGTAAAAGCTACTATATATAAATTTGTAATCTTGTCTTAATTAGAACGTTAGTTTTTTTGGGGCTGGAGAGATGGCTCAGAGGTTAAGAGCACTGGCTGCTCTTCCAGAGGTCCTGAGTTCAATTCTCAGCAACCACATGGTAGCTCACAACCATCTATAGTGAGAACTGGTGCTCTCTTCTGGCCTGCAGGCATACATTTCAGACGGAATGCAGTATACGTAATAAATAAATCCTTTAAAAAATTGTTAGTCTTTATAGGATATAAAAAGAAATAGATTTCCTTCTAAGACAAATGATATATCAAGTAGGTGGTAGATATTTGAAAAAAGATGAGATAGACTTCTACAATAAATACAGTCATTGAGATGGAAAGATTAGCAGATATATAACAACTGAAAGGAAGTCTGTTGAGTTGGAAGACGTAGTAAAAGAAATTACCCAAACTACAGAACACATAAACAAATGGACAATTATAACAATGCAAAAATAAATAAATGGAGATATAGCTCAGTGGTAGAGTACTTACCTCACATACTCAAGGTCCTGGGTTTGAGCCTAGTACTAACACCGCTACTGAAGTAGACAGACAGAATTTGAAATGTAAAAAGTGAACAATGAGAAAAAATAGACAATTTCAAAGGTAAAGTGGGGGCCGGGCAGTGGTGGCGCACACCTTTAATCCCAGCACTTGGGAGGCAGAGGCAGGTGGATTTCTGAGTTCGAGGCCAGCCTGGTCTACAGAGTGAGTTCCAAGACAGCCAGAATTACACAGAGAAACCCTGTCTTGAAAAACCAAAAAAAAAAAGTAAAGTGGATTATGCATGAATGACTTATAAGTAAGGATTTTTATTTTCTTTATTTGTTGAGGCAGTGTTTTATTATGTAGACCTGACTGGCATGTAACTCACTGTGTAGACGAGCTGTCCTCAAACTCATTTAGATCCAGCTGCTTCTGCCTCTACTGGAGTCAAGAATGCGGGGATTTAAGACGTATGTTATCAATTCAAGCTGAGAATTTCTTTTTAGTTGCATCGCTGGTTACAAACAAACAAACAAACAAACAAAAACCAAAAAAAAAATATTACCAGTGTATTTTCTGTGGCACTCTTGAATCATATATTTTTCCTGCAAATAGCATGAAAAATTGAGTGTATCCAATAATGTATGTCTTAGACCATCAAAAATGTATAAGCCAATACTTGTATGTTTATAATAAAATAAATTTATTACTAGATATAATGAAAGACTTTAAAATGGGAAAGATTCTAAAAGAATTTGGAGAGAATTTTGCTTGTTTTTCTTTCTTTTTTTTTTTAAGACAAAGTCTCATAAAGCCCAGGCAAGCCTACAGCTCACTGTGTAGCTCAGTCTGGCCTTCAACTCTGATTCTTCTGTCTGCTTCTCAGAGCTAGGATTATAGATTTGCCATCACAACCAGGTTTAAAATAACGTTTGCTATAAAAAGAAGGTAAGGAGTTATATGGACCTGTATGTGTAGAAAGTGATAGAGCTAGAAGACCCCAAATCTAGTTCTGTGTGTCTTGATGAGTGCTTCCGACAGTTTGACCGGACTTTCAGGATCAAAAGTTTAGATGTGGAGCTGAAAAGATGGCTCAAGAGTTATGAATCCTGGCTATTCTTGCAAAGGACCTGGCTGCAATTTCCAGCACTCACGTGGCAGCTCACAACCATCTCTAACTCCAGTTCCAGAGTATCTGAATCCTCTTCTGGCATGCTTGGACATTGCATACATATGCAGACATACATGAAAGCAAACACCCATAACATAAAAATAAATAATTTTTAAAAGATTTATATTTGAAACCTGAAATAAGTCTAAGGCATTGCTGACATAAGTAGTTCTTAGCCTTGCTTTGTTTGTTTTGCTTTGCTTGTGTGTATGCTTTCTTTTATAGTAGCCTGGGATTCAACCCAGGACCTTGTACATGTTGGACAAGTGTCCTACTTTTGAGCTCTTGCCCAACCCCCAGACATGTTTTTCACAGAATCTATTTCTTCCTTATCAGAGCAAGATATGTGAATTACATCAAAACGTCAGAAGTGGTCAGATTACCCTATCCTCTCCAAATGAAATCTTCAGGTCCACCTTCTTACTTTATTAAGAGGGAATCGTGGGGCTGGACAGACTTTCTGATGAACCCAATGGTATGTATAGAGTATTTTACTAATCACTGGTTTGCTTCCAGCCGTTGGAAACTTTAAGATCCTGTGAGAGGGAAGGGTGAAATTGGGAAACTAGTATCTTTGGGAACAGATAATGAAAGGGCTGAGAATTTCACTTTGTATTCATAATAAATGCACAACTGAAATACATGTTGAGGAGGGTGTCCGATTTCATGGGATACTAGACAGAATGAGAGTGTGTACTGAGTTGTATATGGAGTTAGCCTGTCCAGTCTACTTGTGTATTAGCCCATTGATAAATGTGCTCTCATTTGTTAACCAGCCCGTGTTACTAGGACATGTAATGTCTTATTGTTGTTGTTTGAGAAAGGGTTCCACGGATCCCAGGCTGGCCTTGAGCTTGCTGTGTAGCTGAGGATGACAGTGAACTTAAGATTCTCCTGCCTCTACTTCCCAAGTGCTAGGATTACAGGGATACACTATCATGCTTCGTTGTTTTGTGAGGTGCTGGGATCAAACCCAGGGCCTCCTAGATGCTAGACAAGTACTCTAGAAAACTAGCTACACTCCCAGCCTCTGTAGTGGCGCTTGCTTTCTTCCCTTTAAAACATGTGTAGTGAACAGAGATGTTACCTTGGTGTACTTTAATTAGTTAGTATTAATCTTGAAACTCATTTATGATCCTACTTGTAAAATACTAATAGATACATGCTTTAGAAACAAATTTGCCTTTCAAAAAATCTGTTTTTAAAAATTGAATTATTTTAGGATTCTCTAAATTTGAGTTGGGTTCCATACTGTACTGAGATCATAAACAGTACTGTTTGGGGGCTATTCATCTAGCGTTTATTACCAGAGCTAAAAGGACAGGAGAGCAGCTGAGAAGAGGAAGGTTAGCAATGAGACTCTGTCGTTTTCATCCTCGGTGTTCTCATTTCTGAAATTGCACAGAAATATGTCAAGTGCTAAGGATTCTAGGTCATCATCAGGAAGAATGTGCCTTGCAGTGTGCTGCAGGCTCTGGAGGATGTAATTAAGAGCAATAATGCAGTCCTCGGGGAGCAGCGCAGATGTCTCTACAGAGCAGCCCCTCTGGCCACCGGAGTCAGCAATCCCAGAGCCAGCTCGCAGGAAGAAGACAGTGAGCAGACAGTTCATTTGGAAATTACGTGTGTGAAAACTAAAGGCTTTACAAAGATAGAAGGCACGTAGAAGTGTGGTGTCAGTACAGCCCAGGCACACACAGCAGGATTGTGGCAGTTTCAGATGCTCCTCAGCAATCACACAGCAGCCCAGCACCCACGCTGCTCAGTACTGTTGTGGCAACTGTTGTGATACATTTTATTCTATGTACACAGTGGACTCTTGATGTTGGTTATTAAAACAGACTTTGTTTCACAAGCTAAAGTGGAAGAAAAGGTTTCTAATTTTTTTCTTTTGCAGGTTATGATGATGGTTCTTCCATTATTGATATTTGTACTTCTGCCTAAAGTGGTCAACACAAGTGATCCTGACATGAGACGGGTAAGCTGACAGCCCAGCTATGGACTTTTGAGTCATGCTGTATCTTTTTTTAAAGTGGCCTTCCAGACTGGTGTGTATGTACATGTGTGTATGGTGTGTGTGTGCGTGTGTGTGTGTGTGTGTGTGTGTGTGTGTATGTGCTTACGGATACTGGAGAGTAAACCCAAGTGCTCTACCATTGGAACAGCAACATCCCTAGTGCTAGTTTTTAAGCCAATTTTTAACTCTGCTTTGAGGTAGACTCTGAGTAAGCTACCCATGCTGGCCTTGAACTGTCAATCTCTCTGCCTCAGCTTCCCATCCTATCATTTGGCTCATGTTCTGGTACTTGTTCTATTTAAATGCAGCTCTGTAGCTGAGGCTGAGATTTCCAACTTTATTCTAGTTCCCATGACAGATTCTTCTAAAAGTTTGTGTAAATGCAGTATTATGTTTCCTTGTATTCAATTAGCTGTTTTCATTGAATGAGATGAATTCAGTTGGTCATCTTGGTAAATGCTGATGTCTTTTTATATAGGTAAAACATTGTACTTAGCCTCTTTGGGCCGTACTTGTTACACAGCTGAAATGCATAACCTTAATATGTTTTTTCGTTTGTTTGTTTTTTTTTTTTTGGTTTTTCGAGACAGGGTTTCTCTGTATAGCCCGGGCTGTCCTGGAACTCACTCTGTAGACCAGGCTGGCCTCGAACTCAGAAATCCGCCTGCCTCTGCCTCCCGAGTGCTGGGATTAAAGGCGTGCGCCACCACCGCCCGGCTTTTGTTTTGTTTTTTGAGACAGAGTTTCTCTGTGTAGCCCTGGCTGTCCTGGAACTCACTCTGTAGACCAGGCTGGCCTCGAATTCAGAAATCCGCCTGCCTCTGCCTCCCAAGTGCTGGGATTAAAGGCGTGTGCCACCACTGCCCAGCAAAATAATACATCTTAAAAAAAAACAAAAAAAACAAAAAAAACCTATTCTTCTCCAAATTGAAAAATCTAAAAAGGACGTGGATAATTTTTTAAAACGAGAGAGAGAAAGTACTTACTTAATTTTAATTTGTATGTTCATACATGCAGATGATTCAGTAGATGTAGGGGAGAGCACCACTCATATCTGATGCTTTCTCCCGGCAGGAGATGGAGCAGTCAATGAACATGTTGAATTCCAACCACGAATTGCCTGATGTCTCTGAGTTTATGACAAGACTCTTCTCTTCAAAATCCTCTGGCAAATCTAGTAGTGGCAGCAGTAAAACAGGCAAAAGTGGAGCTGGCAAAAGGAGGTAGTCAGGCCACAGCTGCCATCGCACAAACTTGGCTATACCAGGTGGCATCCGAGTCTTGATGGGAAACCGTGTGACGTGACTACTGTAAACCGAGTCATCCTGAAGTTGATCTCGTCCAGCTGTTGTCTATGTTAACGTCCTAACACATGTTTGTACTTGGTACACAAGGAAACCCAGCTTTCATCTTTGTATGAGGTCAATATTAATGTCACTGAATTAATTACAGTGTCCTATAGAAAATGACATTAATAAATTATATGAAGTACTATACATTATGTATATTAAAGAGGTCTTAATCCAGAGATAAAATTATCTTCTGTTGTTCATTACTTTTCTAAAAAGCTTTCTCCTTTCTTTATCTGAACTTCACATTTAAAAATACTTTCTTGGGGGGCTGGAGAGATGGCTGAGCGGTTAAGAGCACTGACTGTTCTTCCAAAGGTCCTGAGTTCAATTCCCAGCAACCACATGGTGGCTCACAACCATCTGTAATGGGATCCGATGCCCTCTTCTGGTGTGTCTGAAGACAGCTACAGTGTACTCATCATATATATATATATAAATACCTGCTTGGTAGTAGTAGTATGCACACTGTGTTTTTATGCATGTGGTCATACATCTCAAAATTTCCACCCTAAGACAGGTGTGGTGGCTCACACTTGGAATCCTAGCACTGAAATGACTGATGCAGAAGGATTGCCTTGAGACTGAGGCCAGCCCAAGAAACAGAGTAAGTCTTTTTCAAAAATAAAGCTCTTTAATACCTGCGTTCATGATGAACATTCCCTCATTGTGAAGTGACATAGCATGTTCCCGATGCAGTTATCATCTTACTGTAACGCTTGTGCTTAGAGCGTGGCCATGGGAGTCAGCATAGAACTCATCAAAAAAGGTCTGGTTTTCATCCTTGGGATTCACTTCACAACTCTTGTCTATTAGCTGTGTGCAGTGGTCCGTAATAAAGAACAAAGGTGGGTAATATCTCAGCATCTGTCTCAGTAAGGCTATGCACAGAAGGAGATGGGAAAGCAGCCCAGCCAGAAACAAAGCCTCCTGGCCTAAGGATGGAAAACCAGCCTTAGTGTCATATAGAGACATGGCTCAAAAAGTTTTCAAATCATTCTTCCTTACAGTCTTAGAGTTCTTTTTGGAGTGTTACGGCATGAGAACATCACAACATTTCAGTTTGGAGAGCTAAATTTACTTCAGTAAGTCACAAAAGATTTTATGCTTTTTCTTACAGGTTATTTTAATTCCAGAGAAGCTCCCAAGCCACAGTATTGGACAAGTAGAGGGCTCCATTTTCTCCTTCATGAAAGGACTCTGTATTGCTTTCTTAACATTAAATTAGAAAACACACAGAAGGCTTTTTCTTTTGCTTATTTTTGAGTCAAAGTCCTACTTTGAACCCCAGGCTAGCCTGGAACTTATTACATAGCCCAGGTTGGCTTCAAATATGTAATAACCCTGCCTCGAGCTTCCAAATGCTGAGATTCCAAATTTGTGCCACCTTGACTGTAAATAAATGCCTAAGGAAGCAGACAAGTGCTAATAAGGTTCTTAAACGGGCCTACATGGAACAAGTAACATGATAGATTGAAAGGCTGGACATGAATTAACCAGGTTGAAGCTGAGAGGGGGCAAGATGGATGACTACTGAGTAGGGGTGTGTCTGTTGGGGGCAGGGGGTAGAGAGTGGGTGGCTTATGGAGGAACTAAACAAATATAGCTAAAAGAAAGCACTTCCAGAACTAGGACTGGTAACTTGAGGTTAGCAGATGCCTCTTGAGTGCACTGCAAGCCTGAAATTACTTTGTCTCCTGGTGGACAAATTGTCTTTGTAGCAAAATCATAAAGGAACACCCTGGGTAGGGCCTGGTAAGTGTGGGCCAGTAATCATAGCTACTAAGGAGACTGAGGCAGGAGGATCACAATTGCAAGGCCTTCCTAGGCTATACTAAACATCACAGTAAGGGCAAGGCTAGGTTGGACATCTCAATGAGACTCTGTTTCAAAACATTTTAAAAGGCTGATGGAATGCTGGCCTAGCATTGCGAGGTCCTTGATCAATTCCTGAGACTGGATGGAGAGAGTTAGTCAGTCAGCCATGTATATCAAACTCCAGGGTGCTTGAGGCAGATAAGTAGAACTGAACACAGACTGAACTCGGACCAACTTGCACTTGAATCTTGAAGCATATTGGCTACAGTTAATCATACTGACTAACAAGGCAAGGTGGAGCTGAGGCTGCAGCTCAGTGGTAGAACATATCTATAACATCCCAGGCTATAGTCTTGGGCTCCAGAGCCCAAATGACAGTAAACAATATGAAAAAGAAAAACAATGTTAATTAGAAGAAAAATGTATGTCTCCTATTCCTGCCTGGCTTACTCCTTGCCTACTTCTGGCTCAGATTCAAATCTCCCATCTAAGTACTAACCAGGCCAGATCCTGCTTAGCTTCTAAGATCAGATGAGATTGGGGACATTAAGGGTGGTATGGCTATAGGCCCAGCTTTAAATCTTTGACAAGGCCCCGCAGGGGCCAGTAGCATAGAGACTGCTTTTCTTTATATTCTCTTTAGAATAGATTGGAAAGAACATTCCTGGAAGATAGCTAGCCTTCTACATACCCTGACAGATAGCTCCCACCTTGACAGGCTTTTCTGTTCTCATTGCTTCAAGTTGTATGTCTATAAAGGCATGTGTGCCTGTATGCATTTACTTTTGAAGGTATTCTTGCTGAATCTATAGGCAACTCTTCATCACTGTAATGCTACCCAACTTCTCTTGTGAGGAGCTGGTGAGAAGGGGCATGGGTCTCTGTAGACACTAGGGCCAGCAAAGTGTTGTCGAGCCCTGTGAGGCAAGAAAGAAATCTGGTTCAACACAACTCAGTAACTGGTCTTGGTTCAAACTTGTAGAGTCTGACACCGGGCAGTTTATTTTAGGCATATTTAAGTGTAGTACAATTCGAAAAGAAGTTTCCTAGTGCAACACAGTCTTATGTGCACATGAGGCATGATTACTCTGAAACTCTTCTCAGAATACATGTCTGCTCTTCCATACAGTCATACAGATAGCACAAAGTCATCTTGATCATTAGCTACCTTTGGCCCTGGTTGTGGGAGCATGGGGAACCCCTGCCCATACAAGTAATGTGGTGGTCATTTACTCTATTAGCTACCTGAGGTCCTCCTTTTGGAAACTCCGGACAAGCCAGATATGGCCTGGTTCTACAGATACCACAGGGGTTACCTAGGCTAATAGCCACCTCCATTCCCAGCTTTCTTGGCAGAAAACAAGTTATACATCTTTTCTCTTGAAAAGACAACCCTGCATATTTAACATTCCTGGCTTCCCAAGTAAGCACAAGGACTTTTGTGTTCCCAGCAGAATCGAGTTATCAAATAGAAAAGTTAGGTGTGTCCAAAAAAGAGAAGTATTGCAACATGATGTCTTGGCATGTGACATGTGAAGTAGGAATCAAATGTGGGGAAAGAAACAACTACTCTCAAGCTGGAGAAGTAGCTCAGTTGGTACAGTGCTTATGTAGCATACAGAAAACCCTGTGTTCAGTCCTCAGCATCACATACAATCAGTGTAATGATGTGCACAAATAATTCTATGAGTTGGGAGGCAGGAGGATCAGATGTTCAAAGTCATCCTCAGCTGCATAGAGAGTTCCAGGCTAATCTGAGCTGGACATTCTGTCTTGCTTTTGTTTGACAGGCTGTTAATGAGAGAGAGCTTGGTGAGCATGGCAGTCCACATGTGCCTCATCACTCTCCACTCATCCTTTCTTCTACCCTTTGCATCCAGGCCCAGACTCTGTTGATAGTTTTCTTTCTGTGCCAAAGAACAGTGGGAAAGAGGTTTAGAGAAGGGAAATATTTGTATCTAGGGAGGAATAGAGCCCTCAGCCACCACTGGGGTGATTTTCTTTGAACTAGTCGTTGTTCCATTATTCTGTTTGTTTATATCCGTAAAGGTTGGAGGACAGTATCTATTTTCTTCTGCACCCACAAGCTCATTGCATAAATCAGTAATTATCTGCTGAACAAATAAGCAACCAAGCATAGGATAATCAGGTTGCCTGGATAGTGACTCGAGTCTAAAAACACGGTGAAAGGAAGATGAATTCTCAAGGACAGTAATCCTCTTATCCCCTAAGCTGTTCTGGTTACATCTAACAGAGATAGAAAGTGACAGATGCAGTCTCTTTCTGATCTATATTTAGTTGGGAGTAGGAGCTTTTCATGTCACTTGAGGCCTTATGATTTCTTCTCTGAAGAGTCCAAGTGGCCAGATACTTTCTGTTCAAGGACTGCCAAATGCTACTTAATAGCACTGTGAGTTCAAATGAAACGTGTTTATAGATGGTGCAGTGGGTGCAGGGAGAACCAAACTTTATAAATTGCTAATGGGAATGGGAATTAATCCAGGCATTGTGTCAGTGTGGAGGTTCCTCAAAAGACTAAGAATAAAACTGACATACGATTCACCTACTTCTGTGCATAAGTCTGAGTGCACAATAGAGATACCCACACCCCATGTTCATTGAAGCACTGTTCACATCAGCCAAGGTTTGGAATCAGTGGAAGAGTCTATCTATCAATGGATGAATGGATAAAGAAAATGTGCCATACACTCACAATGGCATTGGATCATCTACAGAGATGAGCAAAATCATGTAGGCAGGAGAATGGATCAAACTAGGGATTGTCATGGTAAGCAAAATAAGCCAGACACAGAAAAACCAAATGCTCATGTTTTCTCCCATAAATAAAAATATAGCGAGGGGCTATTTGACAGGTGAGAAGAAGAGGACAGGAGACTACTGGAGTAGATATGATTAAAATACATTATATATAAAAATATCATAAAATACATTGTTTTATACAATTAATATATGATAAAAATTTTAAAGTATGCATTTGTACACAATAAGGTTTCAGGGTAGATGCTAAGATACTTCACAGTTACCTCCACGTGGCAGAATTATTGGTAATCTTTCACTTATTTGTTTCCTAAGAAAGTATGTATTGCCATATCGACCATTGTCTTAGAAAATACTGTGAATATAAAATAAAACTGAGTATAATTTTGTGTTTGTGTGTTCATGCATGTGCTTGCATGTGCATATTCAGGTAAGAAACTGACATGGAGTTTCTTTTTCAATCATTATTTTTTGAGACAGGGTTTCTTACTGAATTTGGAGCTTGCCAAATTTTCCTCGGTTCTGGAATTATAGATGCATACTGACTTTTAAGTGGGTACTGGGGATCTTTGGATACTTGAGGACCACTAAAAATAAGCACCAATTTCTATTTTGTGATATTCGGAATAACTGAATGCATTTGCATCATTCTATGTCAAAGGTAAAGATGCCTCTTCTTTTTCCTAGGACATCATGCAGATGTATTCATACAAGATAATCATGATCCTAAAAGCACTGCCAAGGACTGGGAAAATGACACTCTTGGGATGGCTGTTCTTAGCACATAAGAACATCTAGTATTTTGACACTTTTTAAGATTCATATTTTAAAAAATGACATTAGGATCTTTGGTAGACAGATTGCTGTGAAGCATACTTATGTTAGGTAAGTATAGATGATTGTTGGATACAATCAGCAAAAACCAGATTCATTTTGCTTTGGCTTCCTTTGCCTAATTACTGATCACAGATGACTTTAAGGCTGTCTTCCCCACCGCCACACATTGACTCATGCATCACTATGGGAGATGAGCACAGTCCCTTGGAGGATAATAATGACTGTGCCTTCTCTGAGTTAAACGTGACCATGAGCTGGTCTTTTGTTGGTTATCACTTACTGTCTCCATAGTAACTTGACTTTTCTACTAGATGTCGTCATAGCTTCCAGTAACATTAGCTGCTGCAGGAGAGCACAGCTTATGCCTGCTTCTATAGGACCCATGTGTTTAGCTTCATGGAGAGCTCTTAAACCTAGTACCCAACAGAGAATTGCTTCAGAGAGATACCCGAGTCCACACAGCTCTTTTTGTACAATGAGGCCCCAAGGGATGGATGGGTATTTGGGAAGTAATCACTATGGATGAGTAAGAGCTTTAGAGAAAAGTGGTGGATATTTTGTTAAGACATCAAAATACAAGTAGACGCATGATTTTTAAAAATGGGTGCAAACGCTGAAGAAACGACTAAAGGAAAAAATTTTAAAGTTTTTTACATTTTTTGTTTGTGTGCCATCAGAGATCAGATTGCAGGAACTGGTTTTCTTCTTCCACCACAGAGGTCCCAGGAATGGAACTCAAGTTTGGAGGCAAGCCGCTTTATCCACTGAGCCATCTTACTGTTGTTTGTTTTGTTAAAGTACAAAGGGACGAAACAGAGACTATTATCTAGGCAATGATGGAATGGGATTTTAAAAAATGTTGGGCAGAGGGATACTACTCTGGGTAAATCTGTTTATAATTTTGATTTTTACAAACATTAATATTTTATTTATTTAAACTATTAAATCAGGGCAAGGGTGGCTAATGACTATGATCCCAGTGCTCAGAAAACTAAGGCTGGTGAATTGTGAGTTCCAAGCCAGCTGGGCCCTGCCTCAAAAGAAGGGGAGGGAAAGTGCAAGACCGTTGTGGGACTGAGTCTGTACAAGCGAGCGCTTGCTTAGTATGCAGAGGGCCTGGGAATGAAAGGCAGAGGAAAGCTGAGGCCCTCCCCCAGGTTAGAGGGTTCTAACCATGCCATGGCAGAGTGCTCTCTTTGGTCCTGGATTAGATTCTGAATTCTTATAGTAAACAGCATGTGTTCAAAGTGTTGAAATTTGAGTGCAGTCTATAAATTACAGAACAACACTGTAGTCATGGCGGGTCTCCTGCTTCCTGTATTCTTGCAGTGGTTACATAAAATAACCCTGTTCTTAAGAAATGCAGTGAGACACTCCGAGGTAAATAGGCACATGAAGACAACCTATTCTCAGAAAGCTGAGAAAAAATGTGTGTATATTAAAAAAAATTGAGAGAGTGCACATTAATGGGACAAAATTTTAATGTACTTGTAAAATAGATGAAGGATAAAAAGTTGTTTGTAGTGTTTATTCAGCTTTTATATAAGTTCAAAATTAACTTCAAAAGGAGTTTGTTCTTTTTAAAATGTGCTTCTGGCTCTGTTCTTAACACAGTCACCCACTCATCTAGATTTTCTTAAATCAGCAGAAAGCTTGCATAACACTGAACTCACTGATGAGCTGACACAAGGGACATGGAGATTAAAGTCACTGACAGTGGTGGTGAAATGACAAGACAAAGTGGAGCTGTTGCCTTTGGCCCAGGGTCTCTGTCTGAAAAAAGAGTTGTGTTTCTAGGTCTGTCTCTGACCCTCGTGCTACAGGAGAAAGGAAGAATTTTAGCCATAGACTTCTTTTTATCATCATTATTTAATCTTAATTTGGTCATTGGTAAGTGAAATGGCAAATCACACAAAGAAGCAAGATGTGTATTCCATAGTTATACCCTATCTTAAAGGGGAAGGCCATGCAGAGCTGGGTAGGACCCTGATACAGATGGGTCCCTCATGCTAACCAGAGAACATTCTCCAGTTTCAACACTTTTCATGGAATCACTGTGTGGTTACATTTCTGTAGTATCCAGAACAGCACAAATACAGTATGCTTTCCTGTGTTTTAGATATTTACAGTAAACAGCTGTATACCCCAACCCAGGGGTTTAGGTACAGATTTCACAATTACAAAGAACGGACAGCATTGTCTTCAGAGGACACTCACCAGAGGGCCAAAGCAGAGGAACATTGACACAGTGCTTTGTTTTACCAAAACATGAATAGAAAGCCAAGATTCTGGGACTTGTCACCAAATGCACAGCCAAGGAGAA
Source organism: Grammomys surdaster (assembly GCF_004785775.1). Taxonomy (NCBI): domain Eukaryota; kingdom Metazoa; phylum Chordata; class Mammalia; order Rodentia; family Muridae; genus Grammomys; species Grammomys surdaster. The sequence goes on from NW_021628003.1 coordinate 20,564, forward strand.
ACAAGTCACATTATTAACAACATGTATCATCTAATAGACAATGAGTAAAAGCTGGAAATAGTTTATCACAGACATAGTTCAGGACACTGCAGCCCAGAAGGCCTAGGATCTGGTCAGCTTGTGCCCCACTCACTTACCCAGTCCCTGTAGTTTACAAGTAAATCTCTGCATTCTGAAAGACCCGCTCAACACCCTGACTCTAGGAAACTTTTGTTTTCTCTGGTTGTTTAAGAGTATGCTTTGTCTAAGCTAACGGGCATGAGGAGCCCTGTAAACATGGATACGTTCCAAAATCAATTAAAAAGATCAATTTCTCAAAAGATAAACTAAAATGGTTGGTTCTGTGTGACAGTAGACTATTCCATGTGTCTGTAGGAGCAAGATTCTCCCCATTCCAGTTCTGGGTACCTTTGCTTTTTAACTGGCTTACCTCTCCATTGTGAATGCCGAATGCCCAGTACAGTGTTAAAAATGCCATTTTCATGGATAGATGTCTGATTCTACCAGCAGCCAAAGCCTTAGAGGAAAAGAGTCAAGTATGTCTAGAACTGGTAGAGCAGGTTTTTTAGTAAAGCCACACCCTTTCAGTATCATGTAGGCCTGGGAACCTCTGTCTCGGAGATTTGAGCCAATTAGTACTTCTACTAAGTTCTTGGCAGGTGTCAACCTGCTCTTCACAAAGTTTCAACAACTAGGTGCATCAAATATGTTTCTTCTCAAGATCAGGACTCTGCAGGGATAGGATAGAGGACCACCTGGACTAGCCTTGTCCTGCCCAAGAGTCTCCCATCCTGAAGCCTCCTTGGCATGTAACTCTGTTCTTCTAGAGTTGAAGGAAGAACTCAGGTACACATCTGATTCCTAGGTAACGAGGTCAATTCTTTTTTCCATCATCTCAGAAAATGAGGTTGAAAAAGAGCTGACTTCCATGAAGCTGACTTTCATGACTTGAGTGAAATGAAATCCAGATTTTGTTTTCTTTTTGAAATAGGATCTTGCTAGAGACAAAGCTGTCTCCACTACTCAAGTGCTGGGATTACAGGTATGTTCCACCACGCCCAGCTGAAGTGTAGAGCCTCTCTAACACAGTATCGAGGATCTCAGCAGATTTAACTATAAAGTTTCTGACAGGAGTTTGAACCTGTCAGTTGTTCGTGTACCATTGCCCCGCTTTTACTCTGGATCTTTCATTAATTTTACTTATTATCTCATGGATTTAATTTCCTTGTGCATGTATATATTTTCAGAATCATCAAAGAAGCATCTTAATTCACTTTTCCCCAGCCCTGTCTCTTAAACTCAAATGCAGGGCTCTGAGTATGCAAGGCAGGTGCTCCCCCTGAGCACCACTGCACTTCCAGTTGGTTTATATAAAAAGACTTAGATAGTTCAGTCAAATTCTGTTTAAATAATTACAGCGTACAAATATATGTTGATAATTTTGTTTTTATATCACTATAACCTTGTTTTTAAAGCTGAAACTTACATTTAAGACATGTTTGCTTTGGTGCTGGGTGTCGAATCCAGTGCCTCCTGCACATGAGGCGGGAATGGCATCACTGGGCTCCCCCTAGCTGAAGCTTTTGTGTTTAAGGAGTATAACCAGCTGCACTGAACTCTCAAGCGTACTTCTCTGAGCTTCTCACTTTTGGGTGAATTTGGATAGATCTGAACAAGGAAGTATTTTTTTTTCAAATATGAAAGACCTATAAAGAAGAAGAAGGCATCTATCTCCCTCCTGTTTGCCCAAGTAACACACCTTTCCCACATAGGACAGTGATCTGCGCATGTCTTGGTGTGAGTTAAGGGTCTGCATGAGGGGGTTGGGGACTTCAAAGACTCTTAAAGAAATTTAAAAGCAAGGAAAGAATCCTATTTGTTTTCCATGTTTTGTGTTTGGTTTGTCTTGAGAAGAGATTAGAAAGCAACTCCCCCTGAAAACAACGTAAATGAACCAGCATTCAATATCCTGGAGAGAATCCTGGGCAGGACTGTTGTACAACTAGTTTCTCCTGAGAACACATTATACTTAATAAGTGACTCGGAATGGACACTCAAAATGATATATAATATTTGTTTAGTGAAATATTTACCTTGTTGGTAAGCATGAAAATAACTATGTATGATAATGTATCATCATTAGTTGCAGAATAAAGGCCCCTCTTGGAGACCAAATGTACAAGTAAAAAAGCCAATGTCAGCATCCTTCTTGACTCAAGATACTGAGAGAATGATGGTTTGGTGAATCACCATAGTTTCAGTGGGTACAAGAGTTGTCATAGTTACGAAAGGAAGAGAAAGAGCATCATTCTGTGTATGATCAGAAAAACATGCCACAGTACAAAGCACATGATAGCTGCATAATCAGTACTGATTAAGTTACAAAGAATGATATTCTTAGAAGCCAGTTGAATAACACTTTTATCCGGAGGTAAGACTGGCTTACACTCTCTTGATTCTCGCTGATAATAAGACAACTTCATATAGACACATACATATTGCACAACACTCTATGACAGAGTGTTGCAGAGGAAGATTTCCATCTGGTCCCTACTGTTCTTCACAGATCAGTCCCTGAAGTCATTATCCATGGTGTCTCAAGTGTACTTGCTGAGAAGGGCCCTGAGTCTATCTGATTCACTGGCAAACTCTAGTGGCATCAGGTGGCCTTGGTAATGTCAAGACCCACCTCACATGGCAGGTGCATGTGTGACTTTTCATTTGACAGCAGACCTTGAACCTTGACAAGCCTTCAGGGACTCAAAATGGCAGATAACATTCTTTAAACAAGCAAACCAGACTGTGATCATTACTCTTTTGAGAGGAGTTGCTAAGGTTTCAGGGTAGCTTGCTGTTGCCTTGCCAGTACAATTTCTCTTCTACTTTTTTCTTTTTCCACCGGCAGAGAAGAAGTAGCTTAAAGGTCTTCCTGAAGGTTCTGTTGCAGAGAGCATAGCAGATGGGGTTGATGGTGCTGTTGACATAGCACAGCCAGTAACCCAAGTGCCACAGGGTGACAGGGACACACTTGTCACAGAAGGTGGAAACCAGGACCATGATGTTATAAGGGGTCCATGTGATGATGAAGGCCAGGAGAATGGCACTCAATGTCTGGGCTGCTTTCCTCTCTTTGACTAGGACCATTCTCTTTCGTTTGGTCATTTGATGGCTGAGATTGGGATCCAGGTCTTTTGTTGAAGGGTCTTTGGACACTGGGAAGGAACAGGGCATGATTTTCACCTTGCGACAGCCATTGTTAGTCTCCTGGGATCCATCAGCTTTTACCACCAATCGGAACTTATAGGCAACACACTTCTGACTCTTGAGTCTGTGAGCAGCAGCTGGAGACAGGAAGTATTTGGGAGAGTCATAGTCATTGTTTTCAGTCCGAGGGTTCACAAGCGTTTCCTTGGTTTCTTGGGTATTGAATTCCTTCCCCGGGCTTTCTTTGGCCTCACTCTTGTAGACCACTTGAAGGACAGGGTCAGTGCTGGTGGGCTTGGCTTCATCCTCTGAAGAGGGATAGCTGCTACAGTTGGTAACCTGCTCAGCCTTTTCCCAGTCAGCACTTAGGTCAGTGGCCTGGGCTGGCTTTCCTGTTGTTGAGGTGCTTCTACGGGAGGATGACCAGGAGGCCTGATTCCTTTCTCTCTGGGTCAGGCTGGGTCTAGGGCAGCTAAAGAAAGATCTGAGCAGGGTCCTGTGAGCTGGCTTTCTCTTCTTGGCTTCTGCCACAGAATCAGAACCTTGCAAGTCAGCCAGGTCCTTGGTTCGCTTCTCTGTTTCCCGGTAGATCCGGCAGTAGAGTATGGTCATGACGGAGACAGGGACGTAGAAGGCAGCGATGGCGGTCCCAAAAGTGATGGTGGGCTCAGAGAGGAACTGGATCTGGCACTCATCAGGTGGTACTGTCCGCTTCCCGACCAAGTACTGCCAGCAGAGGATGGCTGGCGCCCAGAGGATGAAGGAGACCAGCCATGCCAAGCCAATCATGATGCCAGCTCTCTTTGGAGTACGCTTGGCCCGGTATGTCAGTGGTCTTGTGATGGAAAAGTAACGGTCAAAGCTAATCACCAGAAGGTTCATGACAGAAGCGTTGCTGGCTACGTAGTCCAGTGCAAGCCAAAGGTCACAAGCCAGACTCCCAAGAACCCAGCGTCCCATGAGGATGTAGGTCGTGTACAGGTTCATGGAGAAGATGCCAATGATGAGATCTGCACAGGCCAAGCTGAGCAGATAATAGTTATTAACTGTCTTGAGTTGACTGTTGACTTTGAAGGAGATCATGACCAAGACATTGCCGACAATGGTCATCAGGCTGACCACAGCGGTCACAGCTGCGATAGTAATGACTTCCCATAGTCCATGGCGTTCCAAAGCCTGGTGATTTACTGGGGTGTCGTTGACAGTGGTTTCATTGTGGTAAGACTCTCCTTCCATCCTGGCTCAAGAAATTACATTCGGATTTAGTCCAAGGTTTGGAGCTGCTCTTTGTTTGTCCTCACTTCTTGGCCAGTATCTGGAAGAAACATAACAGGTCAGTTCTGCTCATTACACACACTTCTGTATGGTTTTCTTTTCCATTTGGGGTTCATCATTGCTAACAGAAAATTCGAAATGTATACAGAGCAAGATGCTGAATTGTTGAGCCTTTTTCCCCACTTAGGAAATAACTTAATTTATTATCAAAACTATTGATAGTGTTGAAATAGTTAAGGTAAATATAAGGTAGAAGGCAAGATAAATTTTGGATAACATTCTAGAAATATGTATGTACACATCATTGCATGGTATAACAGTATGGTAATATATGTATATAATTTTATCATTGCAAAATTCTTCTGCCTAAAGAACAAGTATTGGGCTTTGACTATAAAAAATTCAATTAAATATTTTTTCAATGAAAAATTCTGACATTTTTACACAGGCAACAAATGAATTTTGTTTATCTTCCTGCCCCATTGCCCTCTCTAATTCCTTGCTTCTCCCACAGAAACTATTCTTTTTCCATAGAAATTGCTAGACCATCAGTAGTAACATTTTCATCATATGATGGGTTTTGATCATATTCCCCTCTCCCAACCTCTCCTAGACCCAGTCCCTTCCTACCCACCCAACTTTGTGTCTTCTTTTCCTTTTCTAGTGTATAATCCTTTTGCTTTTTAACAACCCTCCATGCCTGAGCAACTTTCACATGTGTGAAACTGCTGCCCTCTTGTGGCAATTTTTTAAAAAGCGGTTGAGACGGGAGAAAATAAAAATAGAACTGCTTAAAAGGATGGGAGAGATGGAAGGGAAGGGGCGGAGGATAGAGGATTGAGGGTAGGGTGGGTGGGGAATAAAAGTGGGGTGGGGGAGGGGAAGGTGAGTGTGGGTGTGACAGACTTGAATGCGGGACACATAAACCAGACATGAACATCAGAGGCAGCAACCAACTAGAAGCGGTAGGCCTAAAACACAAGCACTCACAGTGGGTTAAATGTCAAGAAGAACTCCAGAACTCCTATTGAAGGAATGCTCAAAGAAACACAGTTTTAGGGTTGGAGAGATGGCTCAGCGGTTAAGAGCACTGACTGCTCTTCCGGAGGTCCTGAGTTCAAATCCCAGCAACCACATGGTGGCTCACAACCACCCATAATGAGATCTGATGCCCTCTTCTGGTGTGTCTGAAGACAGCTACAGTGTGCTCATAAATAAAATAAATAAATAAAAAAAAAAAAAGAAAGAAACACAGT
>NW_021628004.1:0-2751 GCF_004785775.1 Grammomys surdaster
CTCTATATGTACTCTATATGTACTCTATATGTACTCTATATGTACTCTGATAGGAATGGATCCTTATCATCTATGACTGTGGAAAATTAAAACTGTTCAGCTAGCTGGGCGGTGGTGGCACACGCCTTTAATCCCAGCACTTGGGAGGCAGAGGCAGGTGGATTTCTGAGTTCCAGGACAGCCTGGTCTACAGAGTGAGTTCCAGGACAGCCAGGGATACACAGAGAAACCCTGTCTCGAAAAACCAAAAAAAAAAAAAAACCCAAAAAACCCAAACCAAACCAAACAAAAAAACCCCAAAATACTGTTCAGCTAGCGAATACTTAAATGTGCTGCATGAATTTCATGTATGCATGTATGTTTTGAATTCCTTGGGCATCTAGAGTTGTGCTGTTATAGTTTATGTCTGTTCATTTGACCTTGTGTTTTTTCTGTGATTGTTTAAGTGTTAGATTTAGTCTGTACTTTATACACTCTGGAGTGTGCATTACTTAGAAATGTGACATAACAGCATTTTCCATCAACAAAACTTCTGATTAAAGGATTCTCTTTTTCTCTCTCTTTGATTGTATGAAGCAAGGTCTTTTCTTCTACAGCGCTGGCTGTCCTGGAACATGAGATTGTAGCTTGAGATGGCCTTGACCCTCCTGCTGGGATTATATGTCTAACAGGACACCACTCTCCTCAAGAAACACCAGAGTCAAAAGCAAACCTGTAAACTGGGGTGTGCTCAGAGCAGGGGGCCTGAGGAATGGCTCCTCTGTTTATAACACACCCAATACGAACCTGGTCATGATGTGAGGAGGGCTACAAAGTTTGTTGCCTTCCCCCAAACACATGTCCTACACATTATAAACAACCAAACCAAACGAAGAAACATAAAACTGTGTCTTTTAGCTTCATCAAAAAGCAGTTGACTTCTCTGTCAAATGCAAGTTGTGTTGACTCCACCTCCAAAGCCTCATTCCAGCTCCAAAACACTGAACAGAAACATCAGCCCAGAGTAGGAGGTGTAGCTCAGGACGTGAGCCTGAGCCTGGAGTGCTGGAAGGGCCTTGTCCTCAGCACAGGAAAGACAGCCAGGCCAGACCAGCACACCCTCCCCTGCCTAGAGCTGACTTAGCTCTCAGCTGCATGAAACTGCCAATCAAAGCACAGTTTTAGCTCTGAACAGCAGGTGGGGCAAGTAGCACATTATTTTGCAAATGAACCAACAAGACCTGGGCTACTGGGCCACTGGCAAACAGGGAAAGCTCCTTATTGGCTATGGACCTTCACTATCAGTGGTGCTTCCCCTGACCCAGGCTACTGGAGAGATCTGAGAAAGGATGCAGTCACACCACTGATCTGTTGTCTTTCCTCCCTTTGTTTTACAGAGAAAATTCAGTTTTTAAACCGGTGTCGCTGTGCATAGTATTTGTTCACAGCCCTACGTTACTTGAAAACCCCTTTCTACAAGTATGTAAACGCCGAGCTTACCCCGCCATCCCCCTGCTTCCCACTCTGGTGACTTCCTTTGTACCTCAGTTTCCCTTCTTTCATACAGTTGCTTTACATGCACATATATGATTTTACATATCTCTATAAAATCTAAAAACCACAAATGAGAGAAAACATTTTTTTTTCCCTGACTTTGGCTATATTTGCTCTTATCACCCCCAGCCGTGCCCATCTTCTTGTGGATGCTGTGCCTCTATCTTTCTTTATGGTTCAAAGAATTCTGTTGAGCATATAGATTGGATTTGCTTTATCCATCCTAGCAGAGGAAACTCTTCTGATGGTAGAGTGTTTTACTTTTGCGAGATGTGAGACATTTTCCCTTCCTGGTCAACTACATGCATGCCTGGGCCAAGACTAGTTGGCAACTGAGTGTATTTAATTTCCAATGGGCATTTTACCTTTAAGGTGACATTTCCAAATGGAAATGGTTACTGAAACTGGTTTGTAGGGTAAACGCCAGCCCTGGAGTGATACCATGTTTCTGAATATTAGTGCAATTTTTCTTATTAATATATGTTTTTGGGCTCAAATTCAAAGTAGAACATATATCCATAGAATATACCACGTGAAGTATCAAACTTTGGGAATTAATTCCTTTTGGGTCTTTAGCATCTTCTGTTATATTGATTTCTATTTAGTGTATGTTCTTATTATCTGGTTGGCAGAAATAGAATTTACATAGGTAGTGACTTTTTTGGTGCCACAGACACTATAACTTCCATTTCACCCCACTATCATATCCCCAAAAACACATTTCATTATTATTTCTACTTATGTATATGTGTGTGAGTAGATGCCAGGTGTATGCTGGTGCCCATGGATGCCAGAAGAGGGAGTCAGATCCCCTGGGGCTAGAGTTACAGGCAGATGTGATCAACCTCACTTGTGTGCCAGGAGCCAAACTTAGGTCCTTTGCAAAAGCATTACATGCTCTTAACCTTTTCAACCATTGAGACATCCCTCCAGTCCTACACTTTTGTTAAAGAACAAGTTAATCCAGGTGTGATGACACGTGCCTGTAATCTCAGCACTCAGGAGGCTGAGGCAAGAGAATCACTAGTTTTTGTTCTGCCAAAACTAGAGCATGAATGTTGGTAGAACTTAACTAGTCTTAGCTTTCTGGCTTTATTCCCAAGCTGTTATTTATCTTCCCCTTAACTTGACACAAGCTGGAGTCACTTGGAAAGAGGGAGCTTCAGTGGACAAATGTCTTCCATCAGATTGGCCTGTAGGCAAGCCTGAAATGTCTTC
>NW_021628005.1:0-10531 GCF_004785775.1 Grammomys surdaster
CCTCCTCTTCCTCCTCTTCTTTTTCCTTCTTCTTTTCCTCTTCTTCCTCCTCTTGTTTTTCCTCTTCTCCTCCTCTTCCTCCCCCCGCCCTTTCTCTCATTCATTCATTGAGACAAGACTTCTCTGTGTAGCTTCCTGTCCTGGAACTCACTCTATAAACAGGCTGATCTCAAACTCAGATCTGCCCACTGAGTGCTGAGACTACAAAGGCTCGTGCCTCCACCTGGCTCTGATTCTTACATTTTCATTCAAATTATATTAATTTTTATTTACACCAAAGCTCTAGGAGGAGGTGAGGTTTTCTTTTTTTCAAGGTAAGAAAGTAACTGAGTCCCAGAGTATGTTGAACCACCAGAGGTGTGTGTGCTTCTAGACACTTACTGTAGATGTTGGTGTTCAGGGTCTTGGCTTATGCCCTTAAGATCACTATTGTTACCATTTGAAAAGCACCTTGTGAAAACATCTTCAAAACACCGTTTGTTCCTGTCATTTCCTTTGGCATATGCATTAATTGTTCTTATTTGGGGTGTAGAAGAAAAACTATATTTTGGTTGACCAAATAAACATGTTTTTTTTTTAAGACAACATTATTTACTATGATGCATGCTTTCTTTTTTTATTTTTTAAATTATAATCATATTTATTTTCTTTTTATGAATAAATAATTATTGTATTTATTTATATCCCAAATATTGCCCTCTCCTGTTCTCCCTCACAGAGTTCTTCCCCCCATACCCCTGTCCTTCACCTCTGAGAAGGTACTCCCCACCTCCTCAGGCAACCCCCCTTCTGGGGAATCAAGTCTGTAGGATTAGACATATCCTCTCCCACTAAGGCTAGACAAGGCAGTCCTCTGCTACATATATTATGCATGCTTTCTTAAATGTAGCTCCAGGATTTAAAGTTATATATTCTGTTGCCCGTTGGAAGCATCCACTGGGATATCTGGATCCTGGATTCAGCTGCTCCAGAGTTGGCCTTATTTTATATTTGTTTCCTTCATCTACTGTTCATATAGACTCATGAGTCTTCATGGGTCCTGGATTACCATTCTTACTGAGTATCCCTAATATCAGTTATTGCTGAAGTGCAAATTTCTTCCTCTTGAACTATTTCTAAATCATTTATCAAGTACTGTTATTGCAACCCCTAAATTTTTCTCTGCTTATTACCTTTCTTGGTTTCTCCTTCCATTAAACTAGAGGGATTGCTACGTCATTCCAGCAGACTCTTTGTCCCTTTCATTGATCCTGCATCTCTACAACCCATTCTGTATACTTGCTGCATCAGGGTAATTTGTAAGGCAGACATCTTACTATGTCACTCTTAAAGGTCTCTTAAGAGAGTCTACAGAAACAATTCAGTCAATAGAGTGCTTGCTCTGCAAACACAGCGACCTGATTTCAAATCCCAGAACCCTTATTAAAGACCTGAACTTGATGGTAAGCACAGGGGAGACAGGTGCCCTGGTGCTCTCTGACTAGTCAGCCAGCCTAGCCTACTTGGGATCACTGTCTGGGAAAAACAAACACACACACACACACACAAAGAACCACCATTTGTTCCTGTCATTTCCTTTGGCATCTGCACTAATTGATCAGGTAGACATTCTTTTGGTTTTGTTTTTTTTTTTTCTGTTTTGTTTTGTTTTCTGAGACAGGGTTTCTCTGTATAGCCCTGGCTGTCCTGAAACTCACTCTGTTAGACCAGGCTGGCCTCGAACTCAAGAAATCCGCCTGCCTCTGCCTCCCAAGTGCTGGGATTAAAGGCGTGTGCCACCACTGCCCGGCCAGGTAGACATTCCTGATAATGACACTAGAGGTTGTCCTCTGGCCTCTATACACACAGTCTTTTAAAGTATTGTGTCTTGTTACCTCTTAAAACAAAATACCAAAGACTATGTAATTTGTAATTTGTTTTGAGACAGTGTTATATTCCCACACTGTCCATGAACTTGCTAAGTCACTATGAACGATCTTAAACTTTGTTGTTGTTTTTACATTTTGTGGGGAGTGGGGACTGTAGAAGTCAGAGGAAAGCTTGCAGGAATAGGGTCTCTTTTGCCATGTGGGTCTTGGGGATTGAACTTAGGTTACTTATTAGGCTTGGTGACAGTGTCATTCCCTATTGAGACATCTGGCCAGTGCTGGCCTAGAACTTCTGATCTTTCTACCTCAACTTCCCAAGTGGTAGGATTATAGACATGTTCACCACTCATGGGTTTTTGCAGTGATGGAGATCCAAACCAGGACCAGTGCATTGTTAGGCAAGTGCTCTGCCACCCAAGCAAGCTACATCGTCAGCTCCACAGTTTATTTTTTTACAGTTCAGGAGGCTGGAGAATTTAAGCCTGGTGTGCCAGCCTCTGCTTAGTGAAGGTTTTTATGCTGCATCACATTGTGGTAGTCCAGGTCTTCCTTCCTGTTCTCATAAGGTAACTCACTGAAGCTATCATGGGGAGGTCAGCCCTCATGACTTCACTGAATCTTTATTACTCCACCCCAAATTTCCCACCTCCAAATACTGTTAACTATCTATGAGCAAAATTTGAAGCATATGGACTTCTGAGGTGTCCATTTAAACGCTAGCGTGCTTACCTTATCTCAGCATCTCCAGTTCAAAAAGCACTAGGTTCAATTTTTGGGTATATTGTGCTTCTTCTGAAAATACTTTGTTCACCTCAACTCTGCCCAGTCACTTTCCTGGGAAAGTCTCTGTTGCTGCTGTGGCTAGTGCAGGCCTCCACTACATATTCATTAGCCCCGTTTTCTTACTTCAACTTACCAGTGTTCTATGATTGTCTATCTTCTCAACTAGATTGGTAGGTCCATGAGTCCAGAAGACTGGTCCCTCTCAACCCCTGGTACTTGGCACAAAGCCTGGCAAGTAATTGGCATTTTTATTTCTTACACAATTAAGGAAATCTGTGGCCCCTTTAGACCTAAATTGTATAAAGTAATTTAATACTCCAGAGTTTTTTCTCACAGCTTGGCAGAAAATAGTTTTAGAATAAAAATAATCCCATCTTCTCCCTTTTGTTTTAGGAAGCTGGGTTATGAATGCACTGCAACAAAATCAAACCACACAAATAAAGCATATGACTTGTAAAGGTTGGGTTTTTTTTGTTGTTTTTTTGTTTTGTTTTGTTTTTTTTGTTTTTTTTGTTTTTGGTTTTTCGAGACAGGGTTTCTCTGTGTAGCCCTGGCTGTCCTGGACCTCACTCTGTAGACCAGGCTGGCCTCGAACTCAGAAATCCGCCTGCCTCTGCCTTCCAAGTGCTGGGATTAAAGGCGTGCGCCACCAACGCCCAGCCTTTGTAAAGGTTGTTATGTTGTTATGTGGTCTCTGCGTTCCACATAAAATCTGTGCAAGTGAGACTACTTATAAGACGTAGTGGATATTTTCATATAATGTGTGAAATATGTAAATTCTCAGAATGTCTCTTGGTTGTTTTCCATTTTTATCTAAAAGTAATTAAGAATCATCACAATGATTTTAGATATATTTATCTTTAAAATCACTAAAGAACATACTGATACTTGAAAACAGTCCCCCCCTAAATTTTTAAAATTTATCCTTTCATGTTAGTTTCCCCTCCCTATTCTCTCTCTAGTCCCTCTCCCCAAGATCCACTCCTCCATTTCCCTTCAGATAGGGCAGGCCTCCCAGAGATATCAACCATACATGGTTACAATAAGATTAGGCATATTCCCTCATCAAGGCTCGACAAAGCAATCCAGTAGGAGGAAAGGGGCCCCAAGCACAGACAAGAGAGTCAGAGATACTCTTCACTGCCACTGTTAGGAATCCAACAAGAACACCAAGCTACACAACCATAACATACATACAGAGGACCTAATCCAGGCTCCCTGATTACCAGTTCAGTCTCTGAACCCTACATAGTTGATTCTGTGAACCGTTTTCTTGTGGTGTCCTTGATCCCTTTTGCTCCTACAGTCCTCCCTTCCTGTCTTCTGAAGGCTTCCCCAAGCTCTGTAAAACGTTAGGCTGTGGGTCTCAGCATGTGCTCTCATTAGTTGCTGGATGAATCTTCTCTGATGGTGATTATTGCTAGGCTTGCATCTGAGTGTAGCGGCGTATCATTAGGAATCATTTCATTGACTTTTCTTTTTTTTCTCCTGGTCCTGTTTGGTTCTGTCATAGGTCCCTGGGCTATCCAGACTCTGGTTCCTGACCCTCCAGGCAGTGTCAGGTGTGGGCTCCCTCTTGTAGCACGGGTCTTAAGTTGGACCAGTCATTGGCTGGCCACTCCCTCAAGTTCTGCACCATTTTTATTCCAGTGTATGTTGTAGGCAGGACAAATTGTAGACTGAAGGTTTTGTGGCTGGCTTAGTGTCCCAATCTGTCCACTAGAATCCTTACTAGGAGTCTTCTCTAGGGTCACCAGTGTTGATTCCTGGAAGTTTCCATTATACGAGGTTTCTACCTAAGCCTTAAAATGCCCCCCAATTCTAGTCTTTTCTTCCAGTACTCTCTCCCTCCACCCCCCTCACCTGATACCTCCTGTTCCTCTTCTCATCTGCCTCTATTCCACCTGCAAAATATTTCACCTTCCCAGGGAAATCCATGCGTCCCCCATTGAACCCTCCTTATTACCTAGCTTCTCTGAGTCTGTTGATTGTAGCAAGATTATCCTTTACAGCTAATATCTGCTTATAAGCGAGTACATACCATGTTTACCTTTCTGGGTCTGGGTTACCTCACTCAGGATGATCTTTAGTTCCATTCATTTGCCTGCAAATTTCATGATGTCTTTGTTTTTAACAGCTGAATAATATTCAATAAATGTTGCTGGCCTAACTGGATATCAGCGTGTAGAGGTATGCAAATAGAACCATATCTATCACACTGCACAAAATTGAAGTCCACATGGATCAAAGACCTCCACATAAAACCAGACAGACTGCACCTCATAGAAGAGAAAGTGGGGAATAATCTTGAATGAGCTGGCACTTCAATGAGCAACAACAGGAAGAGTCAGTTGATTCGTGATTATTTTATTTCTTAGTAAAGACTTAGTTTTTTTTCTACGATTCATTTTGTATGTGTGATGTGGATGGGCATAAATGCATTGTGCATACATGGTAGTCAGAGAGCAACTGGTTGGCTTTCTCCTTTCACTTTCACATGGGATCCCAAGATCAAACTTAGGTTGGCAGACTTACAGTATCAGACAACAAGTGCCTTTACCCCTGAGCCAACTCTCTGGCCTCTACATTCAGAGTTTCTGACCTAACTAAGCCAACAAATAGCAAAATATCAGAAATTTATTAGCACCTTAATACTTTAAAAATGTTTTTGTTTTATCATTTATGAAAATGTTTTTGAAGATAAAATTCACTTGTTAAGAGTGACTAACTGCATGGAAGTATAGCAATTGAAACAAACTAATAGCAAGTATAGCAATTGAAACAAATGAATTTGTTAGGCTTTTGGTAGATAAATAGCTCGGTAAAGTGCTTGCTATGCAACCATGAGGACCTAAGTTCAGATCACAAATACCCACATGAAAGCTGCCTGTGGTGATGCTTGCCTGTAATCTCAGCAATAGGGAGGTAGAGCCAGAACGCAATACTTTTTGAAAATATAGGTTGATAAGGGAGTTTACAAGTTTCGTGTTTGATTGACATGAAGTGTGGTGCTTTCTTTAAGTGTGATGCAGCTGTTGTCTAATGTGATATGACAAACTGCACTGTATCTTTGAAATCAAATACTTTAATTAAAGGGTATTTATAAAATATATAGTTTCCGTGAGCTTCAGCAGCTGGTACTCCCATTTGTCATATCACGTGCAGCTTGAGTTTCTAGTTAGATAGTATCTCTTAAACTATCTCCTGCTCCATCTTCTGAGAATAAAAGACACAGCTGACTGCTCAGACCATTACAGTGTGATGTTGATTAACAGGAATCTGAGGGCTAACGTTCTAAGCTTATGGACATCTAAATGCTACTGGTATAAGAAATGCTAATGGTAGCAATGAAATGTTTAGTTCACAGTAACTAAGTTCAGTACAAGAACAGAGTCTCAAAATTCAGATAGACTGGATTTTTTTTTCTTCCTTCCAGTTGAATGAATGCAGACCTTTTTTAGTCATTCTGATAAAGTTCTCTAAAGGCATACTTCAGGTTTCCTCAGATTTTTATTGGAGAATTAAGACAGTTTTGAACCCCATTTTGAGCTATCTGGTACAAGAGTATGTTAATCTTCTCTGCTGTGTGCCTGTGGCTGTGGGGCACAGGCATTGAACTTCGAGGTTACCAGGCACCAACTAGATGATGATGGGGCTTTCCATAGCTACCAATCCCTTGCTGTGTGTTGATACACAGCACAAATGGTAATTAAACTCCACTTCATAAAGTTGTAAATGTGCTAAGTTCTAAAACCATAGTTTGGAGGTCTTTGCATTTTAACCTCAGTCTTGTGAAGATCCAAAACTAAGTAGTTTCATGTTCAAATGTCAAACTGCTGTACCTCATTAAAACAAGTGTTGGGCTTTTTTTCTTATTGTTTTTATTTTGGGTTTGTAGACAGGGTCTCACTGTACAGCTAAGGCTCAAAATTTAGAGCCTCCTGCCACAGCTTCCCAGTTGCTGAGGTCGTTCTAGTCGTGGACCACCACGACCAGCGTAGCTTTTTCTTCAAACTAGAAGAGAGAAGTTGTTTGCCTTTTGCAGCAGTCAGTAGTACCTTGAGCCTTGTATAATCAGAACTCTTATGAAATTTTATTTTAATAGTGAGATTGATATATCATGGTCATCCTGTTCATTTTTATAATGTTATATAAAAGGATTGGGTATGTGTGTATAAAAGGACTCAGTGTAGAGCACTGGTTAAACATGTGCACAGCGCTGAGTCCCTGTACCACAGGAAAAAACATGTATGAACTAGATATATCCATAGTCACATATTATTACATTACCCACTAGGTTATCCTTTGGGGATAACAGCTTCCAGTGGTTTCTGTGCAACTTCTATTTTATGCTCCTTACTTGTGCCCCGAATATTTGTAGATTAGGAGTTCCTGGGAAGGATTTCTGATGAGAACTTCATCCACATTTTTGTTACATTATTTCCAGATCATCATCTTGTTTGAGCTAAGAATTTGAAAACTTAATGATAGCCAGGCTGTGGTGGCGCACGCCTTTAATCCCAGCACTTGGGAGACAGAGGCAGGTGGATCTCTTAGATCGAGGCCAGCCTGGTCTACAGAGTGAGTTCCAGTACAGCCCGGGCTATACAGAGGAACCCTGTCTCAAAAAACCAAACCAAAAAAAGAAACCATACTGATGCTGGTGTTCCTTGGCAGCACACCATTATTAGTTACACTGAAAGACTTGGTTAGCCATTTCACAAGAGAAACTGCTACTTTTTAAAAAGATTTCCTGCTCCTTTATGGTTCTTCCTTTTACATTTTCTTCCCCATTATAAAAAAAATGTTTAATATACATGATAATAAGCCTGCTAGACTCCACACCTTGAATCCTACTAAGTAAATGGCTACTTGGTAAATTATAAGTATTGCCCCCCCATACCTGCCCCTGCATACTCTTTCCTAAATTGTGGCAGTAAACGTTCTTCCTAATTGCTGTTTTTGGCTCTTTGGGGGAAAAATTTACATTCATGTATGTCAAGAAAACTATAGGGCTGTTTGATATTTTCTTTAAAAATCTATTTTTATTATGTGTATGAGTGTGTCTGTGTGAAATGTGCACACATGCCTGCGGAGGTCAGAGGATGACATGAGCTACCTTGGAGCTGGAGTTAACAGGTGTTAGTAAGCTACCAAGCATGGCTGCTGGGGACTGAACTCAGGTCCTCTGCAAGCACAGTACATGCTTTTAACCAGAGCCGACGCTCCAGCCAACCTCTCCTTTGTGTTTTTGATGTCATCTTTCACAGAAAAAAAAATGTACAAGTTATATAAAACCAATCTTTAAATGAGCACGTTCCCATCTTCTCCTTTTATGATGCTTTAAACTAAAAATATTTTTACTTAACAAAATTGGCACTGTACAGTGGTTACGCAATGACTACAGATTACATTTCTAACACAAGCCATATGCCAAAAACATTCCTGTATAGGGGTGTGGTTAACTGAGAAGAAATAAATTCCCTGAACTATCTCAGAGGAAATTAATAAACTTTTTGCATCAGAGTTGTTTATGTAGTTAGGTAATTGAGGGGTGGGTGGGTCTTTTGGTTGTCTGATTTGGGGTACTGGTGGTTTAATACAGGGTTTCACATTCTGATCACACTTTTAACATTGAGCTACTTCAACAGCTAGAGTTTTCCCTTTAACTACTTAGAGGAAGCGTTCCTTAGTGCAAGCAGAGTCACAAATAATGACTAGAGGTGACACTGGGCTGGGATCTGGGCACCTGAGATTTAAACACTTCAAACTTAGGCACAGAAAGATCTTTCATGTGAAGTACATTTTATTTACACAGATTTTGAGATATGAATCAAATTTCACTTTATTAAAAATAATTACCAGCTCTAATCTATGATAACAAGTCCTCAGAATACCAGACAACCTCTGTGTAAAATACCACAATGGAAAGATGATCTTGATAAAACTGCTTAAGCCGGGCGGTGGTGGCGCACGCCTTTAATCCCAGCACTTGGGAGGCAGAGGCAGACGAATTTCTGAGTTCAAGGCCAGCCTGGTCTACAGAATGAGTTCCAGGACAGCCAGGGCTACACAGAGAAATCCTGTCTCGAAAAAAACAAAAACAAAAAACAACAACAACAAAAAAGATAAAACTGCTTAATATGCCTTGACATATTTGGTCAACATTTTGTCACACTGAAAGTTCTGCATTCCTGAGAACCAGGAGCTGAAGTAAATCCTTAAACTGTTACAGGCTTTAGTGCCTTCACCGTGGCCTGATCTGACCTTTTTGTATATTCAAGATCTTGAATATTGCCATACAATACTTGCAGATTATTTGCTTTGACTTTCTGCATTCAGAGGGACATCACATCCCTTTATTTGAACTAGCCTCCTCCCTTCTAACAGATTTTGCTGAGTCACTTCCAGATTGTGATCCAGTCAGCACTTTGAGACCGATTCCCATGAGGCACAGCGGAGCTGTGTCTGCACAGGAGCCGTTTCATCACTTAGCAACTCGCTTAGGTTAAAAAAATTTTTTTTTGTTTTTGTTCTTCGAGACAGGGTTTCTTTGTGTAGCCCTGGCTGTCCTGGAACTCACTCTGTAGACCAGGCTAGCCTCGAACTCTCGAACTCAGAAATCCGCCTGTCTCTGCCTCCCAAGTACTGGAATTAAAGGCGTGCGCCACCACCGCCTGGCCGAAAACATTAAGTCTTACATGAATGTTTTGAACAGCTTTTGTGAAGTCCCAGGTGTTCTGATAGCAATCTAAATATATCTTGCATGTCCGTGCCTGCTACGTATGGGCTTTCAGCCATTTAGCTTTGCTACGACAGCTCCACAGTACTGTTCTTTACAATTACAGATAAAGTAGGAACGTTTAAAATACTATTTAGATAGTATTTTGACAAATTTAGGGAGACGTTGAAGGTTGTCCTTCATGCCTTCTTAATAGGAGAAGTGTTCTTTTGATCTGAAGTTTTACCAGGCATGATGGCATACACGCATGATCCCATAACTTCCTTGAGAGCTGAGGCACGGGAAGGCTGTGCATTCAAGGCCAGTGCTGTCTGCATAGTAAGTTCAAGGCAAGTTGAGCTACACAGCAAGACATTGTCTTAGAAAACACCCATGGGACTGGAGAGATGGCTCAGATGTTAAAGAGCACTTTCTGCCCTTCCAGGGGTTTGGGGTTTGGTTTCCAACATGTGTGCATGAGTGAGTGTGGTGTGTGTGTGTGTGTGTGTGCATGCATGTGTGTGTGTGTGAGATTAGGTATAAGGCATATATAATTTATATATAAATATATAACTATATATTATTTAAGTTTTGTTAAAGTTTGAATTATATATTATATAATATGTTGTATAAATCCTTTGATAATGTAGAAAGTACTTGTTCAGTTTAACTCTAAAGCAGGAAACTTAGGGTTTTAAAATTTTTATTGGGTTTTGTTGTTGTTGTTGTTGTTTTGTTTTTTTGAGACGGGGTTTTTGTGTAACCCTGGCTGTTCTGGAATTTTCTCTGTAGACCAGGCTGCCTCAAACTCAGAGACTCACCTGCCTCTGCTGCCCCAGCGCTGATTTCAAAAGCATGAGCCACTGCTGCCTGGTTCAAACAGAAAATTTGTAAGAAAAGTAATACAGAAAGCCCTCCTTTATTTGTAAGCATGACATTTCATAATAAGAATCACACAATGAAAATGAGACTTGGCCGGGCAGTGGTGGCACACACCTTTAATCCCAGCACTCAGGAGGCAGAGGCAGGCGGATTTCTGAGTTCAAGGCCAGCCTGGTCTACAGAGTGAGTTCCAGGACAGCCAGGGCTATACAGAGAAACCCTGTCTCAAAAGAGAGAGAGAGAGAGAGAGAGAGAGAGAGAGAGAGAGAGAGAGAGA
>NW_021628006.1:0-26130 GCF_004785775.1 Grammomys surdaster
TGAGATAAAATGTCTTCAATTACTCCTTTCCATTCTCTGTGATACCCATAAAGATAGCCCCTCCTTTCCCCAGCTTCTGTTGGATTTTAATCATATGCTATAGTTATGATAACTTTTAGTGCAGTATATTACTATATTTACACTATTTTATTAATAATTCTTAATCTCTTACTGTGCTTAATTTGTAAATTAATGTGTAGGTAGTATACACAGGAGAGTCCATATAGAGCTATCTGTGGTTTTATGCACCCATTAGGAATACTAGATCACATCACCATAGATTAAAAAAGGGAATTCTGGATATGGTCATGGAAAACACATGATGAAGGAAGTTTGTTTCAGCAAAATCAGTAAGGTTAGGAACAATTTTAATGTCTCTTAGTAGGGGATCAGGAGATCCATATACTGGGGTACTTGGTAGCCTTATTTTAAAAATGAGGAAACTCATTTATATACCATTGGGATAATTTACAGTCAAGAGCAGTAGTTCTAGCACTAGGGAGGCTGAGACAGGAAAACTGCCACAAGTTTGAAGTCAGCCTGGGTTGCAGAGTGAATTCCAGGCCAGACTGAGCTATGGTATAAGACCCTGTCTATAAAACACAGACCAAAAAGGAGATTTTCTTTCAAGTAATATTAGGTATAAAGGACAAAATGAAGATACATTTGTAATTTGCTATTAGATAGATGGTGTGCAAATATATACATGTAAAATAGAGATGCAATATAGCTGCATACATTTATATATTCATATGTATTATAATACATTCGTTTTTAATTAAATGACATATTGAATTGACTGTGATGGCTCACAATTCATGTGAATCCTTCCAGCACTTCAGTGGCTGAAGAACTGCTAAAGTTCAAGACCAGTCTGCACTATAGAAATCCTGTCTTAAAAAAGTTCACAACAGCCGGGCGGTGGTGGCGCACGCCTTTAATCCCAGCACTTGGGAGGCAGAGGCAGGCGGATTTCTGAGTTCGAGGCCAGCCTGGTCTACAGAGTGACTTCCAGGACAGCCAGGGCTACACAGAGAAACCCTGTCTCGAAAAAACCAAAACAAAACAAAGTTCACAACATACTGATTTTATTTATATAATAAGCACTATATACTGCCAAATATACACTATGTTGCATATTATAGATATTTAATATCAAGTATATGAATGTTGCTCACATGTATGTATGTGAATCACATGTGCCTAGTGTCTGTGGAGGTATGAGAGCACCTGGAATTGAAGTTACAGAGCCATAGTGTGAGTGCTGGGAACTGAACCCGGGTCTTCCACAAGAGTAGCAAGTGCTCTTAACTGCTGACTCATCTCCCTACCCCCATATGTGTATATTTTTAATTTTAAGCTTTTGCTTATAAATTATCTCTATAAGCATATTCCTTGGTATAGAGTCAAGGAATGGAGAGAGACCACTAGGAAAATGCATAAAGCTGGGTGTATTAATTTCTTCAGCAAGAAAAACTCTATACCAGAGAACTTGAATAGAAGAGAATAAGTAGAAGAGGATTAGTAGAAGAGAAGATGGATGAATTTTTACAATATGTAGGCCTCTGCTCAATGATTGAGGTGTTTAAGGGAGGTAAGCATCAACTCTGAAAAGAATCTTAGGCATCTGCTAGGAAGCAGTGAGAAACAAAGCAGGGTTGAGACACTCTTGGTAAATAAAGAACTGAAAGAAGGCTGCTAGATGCGGCATGGCCTTAGGAAGGCACTGTTTTCGGGTGGTCTTGCCGTTTGCCCTGTCTGTGCATTAGGTACATCACAGACCACTTATAGAGAGCGCTTCACTCTCTCAGTCTTCAAACTGTTTATGTTTTTTTAAATAAGGAGAAAGCATTAAAACAGAAGGAAAATTAACATTCTTCACGTACTTCTTAAACATAGATCACCATTTTTTGCATATATAAAAAAAACTTTTTTTTCTTTTCAGCCCAAATTTCTGCAGTTCCACTCTCCATTTGGAGCTTCGTTCTTTTTTTTTTTTTTAAAACTTTTCTACAGAGGCAGAGTGCACGGGGTCTTTTACAGAGATATGCGGTAGAAAGGAGACTATTTAGAGCTAGCAAGAACCTCGAGAAAGTAATACAGTCAATGTCTGAGTGTTAGCTACAGACCCAGCACTCAACACTTCAGATCCTCGTCCTTCTGGGTCTCATTACCCTTTAAGCCCACGATAAGACCTGCATCTGTGGACGCCACAGCAATACACACTCTGCCACCTTTACGTCACCTTACTCGCTCTGGCACCTTTACTTAAAAACCTCGCCACCTTTGAAGCCCTGGGTCCTTCCGAGAGTAGATTCTGCGTCCGGTCTCTCGATTAGTCAGCAGTCACAACTTCTCTCCGGGGGCGTGGACAAACTCGCTGCTGGATCCGGCTCGCGGTGATGACGACATCAGCGGGCGACGGCGGCTGTAGCGGCCTTGCGACAGGATAGGGCTTCCGGGCCGTAGGCCTGACTCCTCAGAGCTGCTGTCATGGCGGGTGCTCTGTGGGGTTTCTTTCCCATCCTGCTTCTGTTATTATCAGGAGATGCCCACAGCTCGGAGGTGCCTGGGGCTGCTGCCGAGGGCCCGGGAGGTAGTGGGGTCGGCCTGGGAGATCGTTTTAAGATCGAGGGACGTGCGGTTGTTCCGGGGGTGAAGCCTCAGGACTGGATCTCCGCGGCCCGAGTGCTGGTAGACGGAGAAGAGCATGTCGGCTTCCTTAAGTGAGCATTCAGAGGGCAGCAGGAAAGCGATTGGGGCGGACGCTGGAAGGGTATCCAGCTAGGACAGCTGTCAGGACCCGCAATGTAGCTGTCACAAACTGAAGGCACCGGTGCCACTAACGGTCTATGCTGGGAGACCTTGAGAGGGAGTCAGGTACTTCAGCAACGAGGATGGCGGTCCCAGGCTCCCGAAACATATGGGGTCATTTATTTGTAGCCCCATTTTGGTCCCAGTGTGAGGCAGATCATATTTGGGCCCAGGGGACTCTCATTTATCTGTTGGTTTTACCCCCTCGGCATTTTGCTAATGTTTCTGAAACCTAGTTGCTTTCTACATGTCACTCTTCTGGTAGCTTGGTGTTGTGTAGAAAGATGCTAAACAAGTGGGAATTGTCAAAGCCCAGAGGGCTCCCAGTGATGACATAGACTGTAAGGCTAATGGTCCTGCTTCTAAAATTAATGGGCCCTGAAGTACCTAATCAAAGAGTGCTTTTTTTGGCCCGAGATTGTCATTATTGTTCTTTTTACAATTGAATTCGTCAAGGGATTTGCGATATCGCAGTCGTGATTTAAGTCAGACCAGGGTTACTCAAGATTCCTTACACCTATTCTTTTCTTGTTCTTAAGAGTTTGTGATTTATGTTTATATTGGAAGGTGGGATGAATCTCTTAATGCTTTGTCAGCAGTCCGTTTTCACTCTTCTAGGCATGAATATGATGTTTTAAATTTTGGCACCAGTATTTGGAGTTGAAACTATGGACTGAAAGAAAATATTTCCTTGCTGGCTTTATAGACCAACTTGTGATATCTGAAAACCATACATCTTAAATGTGAACATTTGAATTTGAATTGCATATTTCCGAAGATTGTTGAAGTTCCCTTGTAGGATATCCAACCTCAGATTAATAAATAATGACAAATTGACAACCAACATTTTAATGTTATCTGGCACTAGGGTATTGTTTAAATTTTATCCTAATTAATGTTTCATTAATAATAAATTCCCAATAAGATTTGGAAGATAAGGCTTAATTGAGAATTAAACTTCTGCAGTATATAGCACATTTGAAAACCACCTATTTTTATTTTGAAGTTATTTTACAATTTAATATATTATATATTGTTAGATATGCTTAACCTTGCACAGTGACACAATCTCAGCTCCTCAGGAATCGGAAGCAGAAGGATTGTAAGTTAAAGGACACTCTGAACAACTTAGTTGATACCCTGTCTCAAAGAAGAAGAAAAAAAATGGCGATACAGTTTTGTGGTGGGACTTAGTGTGCAAGAGGTCCTGGAGTGACTCCCAAATACAAGTAAATAAATGTTTATTGAAGAAAATATAAACAAGATATTTTTTGTTTATATTAATATCTTGTTTATATTTTCTTCTAAAAAGATGAAACAGAAAGATAATAACCTTTAATGTTTTATAATGTGTTTATGGTAAAAGTCTTGTTGGAAGTAGGGTAGTTAATTTGTCTTATAGCTGTTTTGAATAACCAGCACACTAGTTTGACTGTATTTTTGGTTTCTGGGGTGGTAGCTTGGGGCTTTACTAATGGAGATGAGAGGTATTGGGGTTAAAGAGTACTCAAACCATTTTTCATATCATAACGTGCATACAAACCACAACTCACTTTTCTAGTCTTCTGGTTTTGGACAGTTAGGTAGTTGTCAGGTTTTTTTGTTTTGTTTGTGTTTTGTTTTGATATTATGAGTTTATATACGACTTACTTGTGAATTTTTTAAAAAGAATTATTGACTTTATGTATACGAGTACACTGTAGCTGTCTTCAGACACACCAGAAGAGGGCATCAGATCCCATTACAGATGGTTGTAAGCCACCATGTGGTTGCTGGTAATTGAACTCAGGACCTCTGGAAGAGCAATCACTGTGCTTAACTGCTGAGCATCTCTTCAGCCCTTGAATTTTTTTTAAATGCATAGTTTCACTGTGTGGTTCATACCATCCTCAAACTCATGTCCTCCTGTGTTCACTTCCTCATGGGATTACAGGTGTCTCCTATCATGCTAAACTTTGCTTTTTCTTTCAGTAATTAAGATTCTATTTATGTTGAATAGTCAACAGTTTCTTTTTCTTTTCCTCTGCTCAGAAAAAAGTGTTTTGAAGTTGATTCTGTCAGGGTCTATCAAGAAGCAGGAGATGACTGGATATAATGTCCATACTTATGTCCCAGCTCTTGGGAGAGTGAGGCAATAGCATCATGAATCTGAGGCCATCCTGGGTTATATAGCAAGACTTTTATCTCCAAAAGCAAAAGAGCAGAATATGCACTAAAATTGACTAGTTCACATAGAGTTTAATAAAAGGATTAAAACAGTGTATTCATCATGGTATAAAGAAACAATCAAATTGTGTAATACCCTGGAGCTTACAGCCTCAACAGTATTTATGCAATAATACATGAAAGCAAAACCAACAAAGAAACTACTGCCACCTCTGCTAGAGGGACAAGGAGGGGAAGAGGCTACTGGGGTGAGCTGGGGGGTGGGGGTGGGATGGGGCTTGTATGTAGCCATGGTCCTGTGGAGAGCCAGTTAGAGATGGCCTGTCAGTGATAAAGCTGTGGAGGAAATATTCTAAGGACATTTTCTTCCCTTCCCATAGACACAAAGAGAAAGGGAGAGTGGTTCTGGAGGATGTGAGGGTGATATGGTTGTGACATCTGTCATCTCATTGATTGTCGGGGTTAATTTGGCTAGACAGATGTCTCCTAACTCTCACCACACCACATGCAACCCTCCTGAAGCTGCTAGGCCCTTCAAAAACCCTCAGACGGTACATTTGAGAGTGGATCTGGAAAGTAAACATGTGAAGCTGAGGAATAAGGTATTTCAATGTTTATAGATCAGTTATGCCTTATCTTAGTATATACTTGCAATGACAAGAACACTTTTCATCTTCATTTTTTTAATTTCTTTTTTTCATTGAAGTAGCAGTTTTTCATTTTCTAGACAGGTTATTTTTGACTCGCAAGAAGAAATTACCAGCTTCTGGTTGGGTGATTTAAACGAAAGAACTTAGTAGGATTACAGGAAATAAAGAAAAGAAAGATAGCTTTAACTACTAAGTTGTAGGTTTCTGTATGACCAGTCAAAAAGTAAGTACAGTAAATGTGACTATTTATAATAAATGGTACAATTTACTATTGAAATGTGTATGTGAAGAAGAAAGCCAATAAAATACAAATGAACTAGAATAGAATTATCTTTTTAAGATAATAAGAATATATTGAGGGAACATGATAAAATTGGTGCTCTACTATTGTAATAATATACATTGATAATTTTTCTTCAGTAAAGATAGAGCTTCAGAGTAGAAACTGCTCTTTTGTTACTGCCATTTATACCTGTGGAAGGATACTCTGGCATAGGCTCATCTAATTTTAGAAACTGTTAGAATTCTGGAGCATAAAATATAGGACCAACTTTTGGCATTTTTGTTTACTTGAGAAGGGCAGAAACCACATAGCCCAAGCTGGCCATGAATTCACTATGTAGTTCAGGCTGGCTTCAAATTCGCAGTGATCCTCCTGAGTTTTATGATTACAGGATAAGTCAACATACCTGTGTTTTCTGTTTGGTTAGCTGTTTCCAATTTGTTTGTTTGTTTGTTTGGGATAGCCTTTAACCACTGTAGTCCAGGTTATGTTGAAACTTACTCTGTAGCCCAGGCTGGCCTTGAACCCATGGTGATACTCCTGCTTAATCTTCCCCTGCCCCTCTGCACTAAGATTATATGTGTGAGCCACCATGTCTGGTTTTCTTCTTTTGTTTTTTGAGAACTGTTGGGAAATAAGCAAGTGATTTCGAGCAGGGAAAATTAAGGTGCTGATGAGAAGTAACTAAGTATGATTTTCCTTTTTCCAGGACAGATGGGAGCTTTGTGGTTCATGATATTCCCTCTGGCTCTTATGTAGTGGAAGTTATTTCTCCAGCTTACAAGTTTGACCCTGTCCGAGTCGATATCACTTCAAAAGGAAAAATGCGGTGAGGATACCCAGTTTATTTTTTACTAGTCCACTCAGTATGTTCTTGCATATTACTTTTGAGATTTATAGTGAAGGTTAAGAGTTTCTTACTTAAAGCACAGTTATTCTTAAAACCTTTACTCTACTCTTGTTTGTAATCTGAGCATTGAGACTATGAAGTTGAATTTTCCCCCTCTAGATAAATGTTCACAACATCTACTATAGTTGTTTAGAGTAAAGGTAAGGTTACTTACTATAGAGAGAAAGTACTGTGATATAATCAAAGTGTGACTTTTAAAGTAGAGAATTATTTAACTTTTGAATTAGGAATATTACTCAGGACTTTTCATTGAGGTATTTTGATATTCCCTCCTCTTATTAGCTACAGAGTTGATCTAGAAGTTTCTATAGCTTCTCCTTTATGCACTACAAATTTTAGTAAAGGGATTATCAGATGTAGTTGTGGAGTTTATGTCAAAGTAAGGATCTTTATAAAGTTGAAAGAGGGGTCGTGAGATAACCCAGCAGGTAAACATACATGCCATGGAGCCTAATGACCAGGGTTTTATCTCACATGATGGAAGGAAGAACCAGCTCCTGCAAGATGTCCTCTGGCCTCCAAAAGTGTACTGTGGCACATGTGTGCCCACAAACACACACTAAGTAGGTAAAAATGTGTAACCTGAGTATAAAACTTTTCACAAAGTCTAGGAGTGTCCAAGCTGAAGATTGAAGGTGAACCTTGGTTAGTATAACCGGAATAGTAGCACATAGAAATGTTTAACTTCCCTGGAAGGTGATGCCCTATTACCTGTTTAAATTCAGAAAGACATTTTTATTTGCTGAAACTACTCTAAAAATTCAAAGTAAATAAAAAAAAGTGTGTATCGATCCATCCATGAAACAGACCTGTAAGCACTAGACACTACAGGTACTAGATGTGGCTACAATAGCTTAAAGGTGTATTTTAGGTGATTAAAGAAAGGAAAGACTTGATAGCTCTTATTCTTATTGTAAAAGCTACTATATATAAATTTGTAATCTTGTCTTAATTAGAACGTTAGTTTTTTTGGGGCTGGAGAGATGGCTCAGAGGTTAAGAGCACTGGCTGCTCTTCCACAGGTCCTGAGTTCAATTCTCAGCAACCACATGGTAGCTCACAACCATCTATAGTGAGAACTGGTGCTCTCTTCTGGCCTGCAGGCATACATTTCAGACAGAATGCAGTACACATAATAAATAAATCCTTTAAAAAATTGTTAGTCTTTATAGGATATAAAAAGAAATAGATTTCCTCCTAAGACAAATGATATATCAAGTAGGTGGTAGATATTTGAAAAAAGATGAGATAGACTTCTACAATAAATACAGTCATTGAGATGGAAAGATTAGCAGATATATAACAACTGAAAGGAAGTCTGTTGAGTTGGAAGACATAGTAAAAGAAATTACCCAAACTACAGAACACATAAACAAATGGACAATTATAACAATGCAAAAATAAATAAATGGAGATATAGCTCAGTGGTAGAGTACTTACCTCACATACTCAAGGTCCTGGGTTTGAGCCTAGTACTAACACCGCTACTGAAGTAGACAGACAGAATTTGAAATGTAAAAAGTGAACAATGAGAAAAAATAGACAATTTCAAAGGTAAAGTGGGGGCCGGGCAGTGGTGGCGCACACCTTTAATCCCAGCACTTGGGAGGCAGAGGCAGGTGGATTTCTGAGTTCGAGGCCAGCCTGGTCTACAGAGTGAGTTCCAAGACAGCCAGAATTACACAGAGAAACCCTGTCTTGAAAAACCAAAAAAAAAAGTAAAGTGGATTATGCATGAATGACTTATAAGTAAGGATTTTTATTTTCTTTATTTGTTGAGGCAGTGTTTTATTATGTAGACCTGACTGGCATGTAACTCACTGTGTAGACGAGCTGTCCTCAAACTCATTTAGATCCAGCTGCTTCTGCCTCTACTGGAGTCAAGAATGCGGGGATTTAAGACGTATGTTATCAATTCAAGCTGAGAATTTCTTTTTAGTTGCATCGCTGGTTACAAACAAACAAACAAACAAACAAAAACCAAAAAAAAAATATTACCAGTGTATTTTCTGTGGCACTCTTGAATCATATATTTTTCCTGCAAATAGCATGAAAAATTGAGTGTATCCAATAATGTATGTCTTAGACCATCAAAAATGTATAAGCCAATACTTGTATGTTTATAATAAAATAAATTTATTACTAGATATAATGAAAGACTTTAAAATGGGAAAGATTCTAAAAGAATTTGGAGAGAATTTTGCTTGTTTTTCTTTCTTTTTTTTTTTAAGACAAAGTCTCATAAAGCCCAGGCAAGCCTACAGCTCACTGTGTAGCTCAGTCTGGCCTTCAACTCTGATTCTTCTGTCTGCTTCTCAGAGCTAGGATTATAGATTTGCCATCACAACCAGGTTTAAAATAACGTTTGCTATAAAAAGAAGGTAAGGAGTTATGTGGACCTGTATGTGTAGAAAGTGATAGAGCTAGAAGACCCCAAATCTAGTTCTGTGTGTCTTGATGAGTGCTTCCGACAGTTTGACCGGACTTTCAGGATCAAAAGTTTAGATGTGGAGCTGAAAAGATGGCTCAAGAGTTATGAATCCTGGCTATTCTTGCAAAGGACCTGGCTGCAATTTCCAGCACTCACGTGGCAGCTCACAACCATCTCTAACTCCAGTTCCAGAGTATCTGAATCCTCTTCTGGCATGCTTGGACATTGCATACATATGCAGACATACATGAAAGCAAACACCCATAACATAAAAATAAATAATTTTTAAAAGATTTATATTTGAAACCTGAAATAAGTCTAAGGCATTGCTGACATAAGTAGTTCTTAGCCTTGCTTTGTTTGTTTTGCTTTGCTTGTGTGTATGCTTTCTTTTATAGTAGCCTGGGATTCAACCCAGGACCTTGTACATGTTGGACAAGTGTCCTACTTTTGAGCTCTTGCCCAACCCCCAGACATGTTTTTCACAGAATCTATTTCTTCCTTATCAGAGCAAGATATGTGAATTACATCAAAACGTCAGAAGTGGTCAGATTACCCTATCCTCTCCAAATGAAATCTTCAGGTCCACCTTCTTACTTTATTAAGAGGGAATCGTGGGGCTGGACAGACTTTCTGATGAACCCAATGGTATGTATAGAGTATTTTACTAATCACTGGTTTGCTTCCAGCCGTTGGAAACTTTAAGATCCTGTGAGAGGGAAGGGTGAAATTGGGAAACTAGTATCTTTGGGAACAGATAATGAAAGGGCTGAGAATTTCACTTTGTATTCATAATAAATGCACAACTGAAATACATGTTGAGGAGGGTGTCCGATTTCATGGGATACTAGACAGAATGAGAGTGTGTACTGAGTTGTATATGGAGTTAGCCTGTCCAGTCTACTTGTGTATTAGCCCATTGATAAATGTGCTTTCATTTGTTAACCAGCCCGTGTTACTAGGACACGTAATGTCTTATTGTTGTTGTTTGAGAAAGGGTTCCACGGATCCCAGGCTGGCCTTGAGCTTGCTGTGTAGCTGAGGATGACAGTGAACTTAAGATTCTCCTGCCTCTACTTCCCAAGTGCTAGGATTACAGGGATACACTATCATGCTTCGTTGTTTTGTGAGGTGCTGGGATCAAACCCAGGGCCTCCTAGATGCTAGACAAGTACTCTAGAAAACTAGCTACACTCCCAGCCTCTGTAGTGGCGCTTGCTTTCTTCCCTTTAAAACATATGTAGTGAACAGAGATGTTACCTTGGTGTACTTTAATTAGTTAGTATTAATCTTGAAACTCATTTGTGATCCTACTTGTAAAATACTAATAGATACATGCTTTAGAAACAAATTTGCCTTTCAAAAAATCTGTTTTTAAAAATTGAATTATTTTAGGATTCTCTAAATTTGAGTTGGGTTCCATACTGTACTGAGATCATAAACAGTACTGTTTGGGGGCTATTCATCTAGCGTTTATTACCAGAGCTAAAAGGACAGGAGAGCAGCTGAGAAGAGGAAGGTTAGCAATGAGACTCTGTCGTTTTCATCCTCGGTGTTCTCATTTCTGAAATT
The DNA here is from genome assembly GCF_004785775.1 of Grammomys surdaster. Taxonomy (NCBI): domain Eukaryota; kingdom Metazoa; phylum Chordata; class Mammalia; order Rodentia; family Muridae; genus Grammomys; species Grammomys surdaster. The sequence continues at coordinate 10,827 of NW_021628006.1, forward strand.
GCACAGAAATATGTCAAGTGCTAAGGATTCTAGGTCATCATCAGGAAGAATGTGCCTTGCAGTGTGCTGCAGGCTCTGGAGGATGTAATTAAGAGCAATAATGCAGTCCTCGGGGAGCAGCGCAGATGTCTCTACAGAGCAGCCCCTCTGGCCACCGGAGTCAGCAATCCCAGAGCCAGCTCGCAGGAAGAAGACAGTGAGCAGACAGTTCATTTGGAAATTACGTGTGTGAAAACTAAAGGCTTTACAAAGATAGAAGGCACGTAGAAGTGTGGTGTCAGTACAGCCCAGGCACACACAGCAGGATTGTGGCAGTTTCAGATGCTCCTCAGCAATCACACAGCAGCCCAGCACCCACGCTGCTCAGTACTGTTGTGGCAACTGTTGTGATACATTTTATTCTATGTACACAGTGGACTCTTGATGTTGGTTATTAAAACAGACTTTGTTTCACAAGCTAAAGTGGAAGAAAAGGTTTCTAATTTTTTTCTTTTGCAGGTTATGATGATGGTTCTTCCATTATTGATATTTGTACTTCTGCCTAAAGTGGTCAACACAAGTGATCCTGACATGAGACGGGTAAGCTGACTGCCCAGCTATGGACTTTTGAGTCATGCTGTATCTTTTTTTAAAGTGGCCTTCCAGACTGGTGTGTATGTACATGTGTGTATGGTGTGTGTGTGCGTGTGTGTGTGTGTGTGTGTGTATGTGCTTACGGACACTGGAGAGTAAACCCAAGTGCTCTACCATTGGAACAGCAACATCCCTAGTGCTAGTTTTTAAGCCAATTTTTAACTCTGCTTTGAGGTAGACTCTGAGTAAGCTACCCATGCTGGCCTTGAACTGTCAATCTCTCTGCCTCAGCTTCCCATCCTATCATTTGGCTCATGTTCTGGTACTTGTTCTATTTAAATGCAGCTCTGTAGCTGAGGCTGAGATTTCCAACTTTATTCTAGTTCCCATGACAGATTCTTCTAAAAGTTTGTGTAAATGCAGTATTATGTTTCCTTGTATTCAATTAGCTGTTTTCATTGAATGAGATGAATTCAGTTGGTCATCTTGGTAAATGCTGATGTCTTTTTATATAGGTAAAACATTGTACTTAGCCTCTTTGGGCCGTACTTGTTACACAGCTGAAATGCATAACCTTAATATGTTTTTTCGTTTGTTTGTTTTTTTTTTTGTTTTGTTTTGTTTTGTTTTTTGAGACAGAGTTTCTCTGTGTAGCCCTGGCTGTCCTGGAACTCACTCTGTAGACCAGGCTGGCCTCGAATTCAGAAATCCGCCTGCCTCTGCCTCCCAAGTGCTGGGATTAAAGGCGTGCGCCACCACTGCCCAGCAAAATAATACATCTTAAAAAAAAACAAAAAAACAAAAAAAAACTATTCTTCTCCAAATTGAAAAATCTAAAAAGGACGTGGATAATTTTTTAAAACGAGAGAGAGAAAGTACTTACTTAATTTTAATTTGTATGTTCATACATGCAGATGATTCAGTAGATGTAGGGGAGAGCACCACTCATATCTGATGCTTTCTCCCGGCAGGAGATGGAGCAGTCAATGAACATGTTGAATTCCAACCACGAATTGCCTGATGTCTCTGAGTTTATGACAAGACTCTTCTCTTCAAAATCCTCTGGCAAATCTAGTAGTGGCAGCAGTAAAACAGGCAAAAGTGGAGCTGGCAAAAGGAGGTAGTCAGGCCACAGCTGCCATCGCACAAACTTGGCTATACCAGGTGGCATCCGAGTCTTGATGGGAAACCGTGTGACGTGACTACTGTAAACCGAGTCATCCTGAAGTTGATCTCGTCCAGCTGTTGTCTATGTTAACGTCCTAACACATGTTTGTACTTGGTACACAAGGAAACCCAGCTTTCATCCTTTGTATGAGGTCAATATTAATGTCACTGAATTAATTACAGTGTCCTATAGAAAATGACATTAATAAATTATATGAAGTACTATACATTATGTATATTAAAGAGGTCTTAATCCAGAGATAAAATTATCTTCTGTTGTTCATTACTTTTCTAAAAAGCTTTCTCCTTTCTTTATCTGAACTTCACATTTAAAAATACTTTCTTGGGGGGCTGGAGAGATGGCTGAGCGGTTAAGAGCACTGACTGTTCTTCCAAAGGTCCTGAGTTCAATTCCCAGCAACCACATGGTGGCTCACAACCATCTGTAATGGGATCCGATGCCCTCTTCTGGTGTGTCTGAAGACAGCTACAGTGTACTCATCATATATATATATATAAATACCTGCTTGGTAGTAGTAGTATGCACACTGTGTTTTTATGCATGTGGTCATACATCTCAAAATTTCCACCCTAAGACAGGTGTGGTGGCTCACACTTGGAATCCTAGCACTGAAATGACTGATGCAGAAGGATTGCCTTGAGACTGAGGCCAGCCCAAGAAACAGAGTAAGTCTTTTTCAAAAATAAAGCTCTTTAATACCTGCGTTCATGATGAACATTCCCTCATTGTGAAGTGACATAGCATGTTCCCGATGCAGTTATCATCTTACTGTAACGCTTGTGCTTAGAGCGTGGCCATGGGAGTCAGCATAGAACTCATCAAAAAAGGTCTGGTTTTCATCCTTGGGATTCACTTCACAACTCTTGTCTATTAGCTGTGTGCAGTGGTCCGTAATAAAGAACAAAGGTGGGTAATATCTCAGCATCTGTCTCAGTAAGGCTATGCACAGAAGGAGATGGGAAAGCAGCCCAGCCAGAAACAAAGCCTCCTGGCCTAAGGATGGAAAACCAGCCTTAGTGTCATATAGAGACATGGCTCAAAAAGTTTTCAAATCATTCTTCCTTATAGTCTTAGAGTTCTTTTTGGAGTGTTACGGCATGAGAACATCACAACATTTCAGTTTGGAGAGCTAAATTTACTTCAGTAAGTCACAAAAGATTTTATGCTTTTTCTTACAGGTTATTTTAATTCCAGAGAAGCTCCCAAGCCACAGTATTGGACAAGTAGAGGGCTCCATTTTCTCCTTCATGAAAGGACTCTGTATTGCTTTCTTAACATTAAATTAGAAAACACACAGAAGGCTTTTTCTTTTGCTTATTTTTGAGTCAAAGTCCTACTTTGAACCCCAGGCTAGCCTGGAACTTATTACATAGCCCAGGTTGGCTTCAAATATGTAATAACCCTGCCTCGAGCTTCCAAATGCTGAGATTCCAAATTTGTGCCACCTTGACTGTAAATAAATGCCTAAGGAAGCAGACAAGTGCTAATAAGGTTCTTAAACGGGCCTACATGGAACAAGTAACATGATAGATTGAAAGGCTGGACATGAATTAACCAGGTTGAAGCTGAGAGGGGGCAAGATGGATGACTACTGAGTAGGGGTGTGTCTGTTGGGGGCAGGGGGTAGAGAGTGGGTGGCTTATGGAGGAACTAAACAAATATAGCTAAAAGAAAGCACTTCCAGAACTAGGACTGGTAACTTGAGGTTAGCAGATGCCTCTTGAGTGCACTGCAAGCCTGAAATTACTTTGTCTCCTGGTGGACAAATTGTCTTTGTAGCAAAATCATAAAGGAACACCCTGGGTAGGGCCTGGTAAGTGTGGGCCAGTAATCATAGCTACTAAGGAGACTGAGGCAGGAGGATCACAATTGCAAGGCCTTCCTAGGCTATACTAAACATCACAGTAAGGGCAAGGCTAGGTTGGACATCTCAATGAGACCCTGTTTCAAAACATTTTAAAAGGCTGATGGAATGCTGGCCTAGCATTGCGAGGTCCTTGATCAATTCCTGAGACTGGATGGAGAGAGTTAGTCAGTCAGCCATGTATATCAAACTCCAGGGTGCTTGAGGCAGATAAGTAGAACTGAACACAGACTGAACTCGGACCAACTTGCACTTGAATCTTGAAGCATATTGGCTACAGTTAATCATACTGACTAACAAGGCAAGGTGGAGCTGAGGCTGCAGCTCAGTGGTAGAACATATCTATAACATCCCAGGCTATAGTCTTGGGCTCCAGAGCCCAAATGACAGTAAACAATATGAAAAAGAAAAACAATGTTAATTAGAAGAAAAATGTATGTCTCCTATTCCTGCCTGGCTTACTCCTTGCCTACTTCTGGCTCAGATTCAAATCTCCCATCTAAGTACTAACCAGGCCAGATCCTGCTTAGCTTCTAAGATCAGATGAGATTGGGGACATTAAGGGTGGTATGGCTATAGGCCCAGCTTTAAATCTTTGACAAGGCCCCGCAGGGGCCAGTAGCATAGAGACTGCTTTTCTTTATATTCTCTTTAGAATAGATTGGAAAGAACATTCCTGGAAGATAGCTAGCCTTCTACATACCCTGACAGATAGCTCCCACCTTGACAGGCTTTTCTGTTCTCATTGCTTCAAGTTGTATGTCTATAAAGGCATGTGTGCCTGTATGCATTTACTTTTGAAGGTATTCTTGCTGAATCTATAGGCAACTCTTCATCACTGTAATGCTACCCAACTTCTCTTGTGAGGAGCTGGTGAGAAGGGGCATGGGTCTCTGTAGACACTAGGGCCAGCAAAGTGTTGTCGAGCCCTGTGAGGCAAGAAAGAAATCTGGTTCAACACAACTCAGTAACTGGTCTTGGTTCAAACTTGTAGAGTCTGACACCGGGCAGTTTATTTTAGGCATATTTAAGTGTAGTACAATTAGAAAAGAAGTTTCCTAGTGCAACACAGTCTTATGTGCACATGAGGCATGATTACACTGAAACTCTTCTCAGAATACATGTCTGCTCTTCCATACAGTCATACAGATAGCACAAAGTCATCTTGATCATTAGCTACCTTTCGTCCTGGTTGTGGGAGCATGGGGAACCCCTGCCCATACAAGTAATGTGGTGGTCATTTACTCTATTAGCTACCTGAGGTCCTCCTTTTGGAAACTCCGGACGAGCCAGATATGGCCTGGTTCTACAGATAGCACAGGGGTTACCTAGGCTAATAGCCACCTCCATTCCCAGCTTTCTTGGCAGAAAACAAGTTATACATCTTTTCTCTTGAAAAGACAACCCTGCATATTTAACATTCCTGGCTTCCCAAGTAAGCACAAGGACTTTTGTGTTCCCAGCAGAATCGAGTTATCAAATAGAAAAGTTAGGTGTGTCCAAAAAAGAGAAGTATTGCAACATGATGTCTTGGCATGTGACATGTGAAGTAGGAACCAAATGTGGGGAAAGAAACAACTACTCTCAAGCTGGAGAAGTAGCTCAGTTGGTACAGTGCTTATGTAGCATACAGAAAACCCTGTGTTCAGTCCTCAGCATCACATACAATCAGTGTAATGATGTGCACAAATAATTCTATGAGTTGGGAGGCAGGAGGATCAGATGTTCAAAGTCATCCTCAGCTGCATAGAGAGTTCCAGGCTAATCTGACCTGGACATTCTGTCTTGCTTTTGTTTGACAGGCTGTTAATGAGAGAGAGCTTGGTGAGCATGGCAGTCCACATGTGCCTCATCACTCTCCACTCATCCTTTCTTCTACCCTTTGCATCCAGGCCCAGACTCTGTTGATAGTTTTCTTTCTGTGCCAAAGAACAGTGGGAAAGAGGTTTAGAGAAGGGAAAATATTTGTATCTAGGGAGGAATAGAGCCCTCAGCCACCACTGGGGTGATTTTCTTTGAACTAGTCGTTGTTCCATTATTCTGTTTGTTTATATCCCTAAAGGTTGGAGGACAGTATCTATTTTCTTATGCACCCACAAGCTCATTGCATAAATCAGTAATTATTTGCTGAACAAATAAGCAACCAAGCATAGGATAATCAGGTTGCCTGGATAGTGACTCGAGTCTAAAAACACGGTGAAAGGAAGATGAATTCTCAAGGACAGTAATCCTCTTATCCCCTAAGCTGTTCTGGTTACATCTAACAGAGATAGAAAGTGACAGATGCAGTCTCTTTCTGATCTATATTTAGTTGGGAGTAGGAGCTTTTCGTGTCACTTGAGGCCTTATGATTTCTTCTCTGAAGAGTCCAAGTGGCCAGATACTTTCTGTTCAAGGACTGCCAAATGCTACTTAATAGCACTGTGAGTTCAAATGAAACGTGTTTATAGATGGTGCAGTGGGTGCAGGGAGAACCAAACTTTATAAATTGCTAATGGGAATGGGAATTAATCCAGGCATTGTGTCAGTGTGGAGGTTCCTCAAAAGACTAAGAATAAAACTGACATACGATTCACCTACTTCTGTGCATAAGTCTGAGTGCACAATAGAGATACCCACACCCCCATGTTTATTGAAGCACTGTTCACATCAGCCAAGGTTTGGAATCAGTGGAAGAGTCTATCTATCAATGGATGAATGGATAAAGAAAATGTGCCATACACTCACAATGGCATTGGATCATCTACAGAGATGAGCAAAATCATGTAGGCAGGAGAATGGATCAAACTAGGGATTGTCATGGTAAGCAAAATAAGCCAGACACAGAAAAACCAAATGCTCATGTTTTCTCCCATAAATAAAAATATAGCGAGGGGCTATTTGACAGGTGAGAAGAAGAGGACAGGAGACTACTGGAGTAGATATGATTAAAATACACTATATATAAAAATATCATAAAATACATTGTTTTATACAATTAATATATGATAAAAATTTTAAAGTATGCATTTGTACACAATAAGGTTTCAGGGTAGATGCTAAGATACTTCACAGTTACCTCCACGTGGCAGAATTATTGGTAATCTTTCACTTATTTGTTTCCTAAGAAAGTATGTATTGCCATATCGACCATTGTCTTAGAAAATACTGTGAATATAAAATAAAACTGAGTATAATTTTGTGTTTGTGTGTTCATGCATGTGCATATTCAGGTAAGAAACTGACATGGAGTTTCTTTTTCAATCATTATTTTTTGAGACAGGGTTTCTTACTGAATTTGGAGCTTGCCAAATTTTCCTCGGTTCTGGAATTATAGATGCATACTGACTTTTAAGTGGGTACTGGGGATCTTTGGATACTTGAGGACCACTAAAAATAAGCACCAATTTCTATTTTGTGATATTCGGAATAAGTGAATGCATTTGCATCATTCTATGTCAAAGGTAAAGATGCCTCTTCTTTTTCCTAGGACATCATGCAGATGTATTCATACAAGATAATCATGATCCTAAAAGCACTGCCAAGGACTGGGAAAATGACACTCTTGGGATGGCTGTTCTTAGCACATAAGAACATCTAGTATTTTGACACTTTTTAAGATTCATATTTTAAAAAATGACATTAGGATCTTTGGTAGACAGATTGCTGTGAAGCATACTTATGTTAGGTAAGTATAGATGATTGTTGGATACAATCAGCAAAAACCAGATTCATTTTGCTTTGGCTTCCTTTGCCTAATTACTGATCACAGATGACTTTAAGGCTGTCTTCCCCACCGCCACACATTGACTCATGCATCACTATGGGAGATGAGCACAGTCCCTTGGAGGATAATAATGACTGTGCCTTCTCTGAGTTAAACGTGACCATGAGCTGGTCTTTTGTTGGTTATCACTTACTGTCTCCATAGTAACTTGACTTTTCTACTAGATGTCGTCATAGCTTCCAGTAACATTAGCTGCTGCAGGAGAGCACAGCTTATGCCTGCTTCTATAGGACCCATGTGTTTAGCTTCATGGAGAGCTCTTAAACCTAGTACCCAACAGAGAATTGCTTCAGAGAGATACCCGAGTCCATACAGCTCTTTTTGTACAATGAGGCCCCAAGGGATGGATGGGTATTTGGGAAGTAATCACTATGGATGAGTAAGAGCTTTAGAGAAAAGTGGTGGATATTTTGTTAAGACATCAAAATACAAGTAGACGCATGATTTTTAAAAATGGGTGCAAACGCTGAAGAAACGACTAAAGGAAAAAATTTTAAAGTTTTTTACATTTTTTGTTTGTGTGCCATCAGAGATCAGATTGCAGGAACTGGTTTTCTTCTTCCACCACAGAGGTCCCAGGAATGGAACTCAAGTTTGGAGGCAAGCCGCTTTATCCACTGAGCCATCTTACTGTTGTTTGTTTTGTTAAAGTACAAAGGGACGAAACAGAGACTATTATCTAGGCAATGATGGAATGGGATTTTAAAAAATGTTGGGCAGAGGGATACTACTCTGGGTAAATCTGTTTATAATTTTGATTTTTACAAACATTAATATTTTATTTATTTAAACTATTAAATCAGGGCAAGGGTGGCTAATGACTATGATCCCAGTGCTCAGAAAACTAAGGCTGGTGAATTGTGAGTTCCAAGCCAGCTGGGCCCTGCCTCAAAAGAAGGGGAGGGAAAGTGCAAGACCGTTGTGGGACTGAGTCTGTACAAGCGAGCGCTTGCTTAGTATGCAGAGGTCCTGGGAATGAAAGGCAGAGGAAAGCTGAGGCCCTCCCCCAGGTTAGAGGGTTCTAACCATGCCATGGCAGAGTGCTCTCTTTGGTCCTGGATTAGATTCTGAATTCTTATAGTAAACAGCATGTGTTCAAAGTGTTGAAATTTGAGTGCAGTCTATAAATTACAGAACAACACTGTAGTCATGGCGGGTCTCCTGCTTCCTGTATTCTTGCAGTGGTTACATAAAATAACCCTGTTCTTAAGAAATGCAGTGAGACACTCCAAGGTAAATAGGCACATGAAGACAACCTATTCTCAGAAAGCTGAGAAAAAATGTGTGTATATTAAAAAAAATTGAGAGAGTGCACATTAATGGGACAAAATTTTAATGCACTTGTAAAATAGATGAAGGATAAAAAGTTGTTTGTAGTGTTTATTCAGCTTTTATATAAGTTCAAAATTAACTTCAAAAGGAGTTTGTTCTTTTTAAAATGTGCTTCTGGCTCTGTTCTTAACACAGTCACCCACTCATCTAGATTTTCTTAAATCAGCAGAAAGCTTGCATAACACTGAACTCACTGATGAGCTGACACAAGGGACATGGAGATTAAAGTCACTGACAGTGGTGGTGAAATGACAAGACAAAGTGGAGCTGTTGCCTTTGGCCCAGGGTCTCTGTCTGAAAAAAGAGTTGTGTTTCTAGGTCTGTCTCTGACCCTCGTGCTACAGGAGAAAGGAAGAATTTTAGCCATAGACTTCTTTTTATCATCATTATTTAATCTTAATTTGGTCATTGGTAAGTGAAATGGCAAATCACACAAAGAAGCAAGATGTGTATTCCATAGTTATGCCCTATCTTAAAGGGGAAGGCCATGCAGAGCTGGGTAGGACCCTGATACAGATGGGTCCCTCATGCTAACCAGAGAACATTCTCCAGTTTCAACACTTTTCATGGAATCACTGTGTGGTTACATTTCTGTAGTATCCAGAACAGCACAAATACAGTATGCTTTCCTGTGTTTTAGATATTTACAGTAAACAGCTGTATACCCCAACCCAGGGGTTTAGGTACAGATTTCACAATTACAAAGAACGGACAGCATTGTCTTCAGAGGACACTCACCAGAGGGCCAAAGCAGAGGAACATTGACACAGTGCTTTGTTTTACCAAAACATGAATAGAAAGCCAAGATTCTGGGACTTGTCACCAAATGCACAGCCAAGGAGAAACAAGTCACATTATTAACAACATGTATCATCTAATAGACAATGAGTAAAAGCTGGAAATAGTTTATCACAGACATAGTTCAGGACACTGCAGCCCAGAAGGCCTAGGATCTGGTCAGCTTGTGCCCCACTCACTTACCCAGTCCCTGTAGTTTACAAGTAAATCTCTGCATTCTGAAAGACCCGCTCAACACCCTGACTCTAGGAAACTTTTGTTTTCTCTGGTTGTTTAAGAGTATGCTTTGTCTAAGCTAACGGGCATGAGGAGCCCTGTAAACATGGATACGTTCCAAAATCAATTAAAAAGATCAATTTCTCAAAAGATAAACTAAAATGGTTGGTTCTGTGTGACAGTAGACTATTCCATGTGTCTGTAGGAGCAAGATTCTCCCCATTCCAGTTCTGGGTACCTTTGCTTTTTAACTGGCTTACCTCTCCATTGTGAATGCCGAATGCCCAGTACAGTGTTAAAAATGCCATTTTCATGGATAGATGTCTGATTCTACCAGCAGCCAAAGCCTTAGAGGAAAAGAGTCAAGTATGTCTAGAACTGGTAGAGCAGGTTTTTTAGTAAAGCCACACCCTTTCAGTATCATGTAGGCCTGGGAACCTCTGTCTCAGGAGATTTGAGCCAATTAGTACTTCTACTAAGTTCTTGGCAGGTGTCAACCTGCTCTTCACAAAGTTTCAACAACTAGGTGCATCAAATATGTTTCTTCTCAAGATCAGGACTCTGCAGGGATAGGATAGAGGACCACCTGGACTAGCCTTGTCCTGCCCAAGAGTCTCCCATCCTGAAGCCTCCTTGGCATGTAACTCTGTTCTTCTAGAGTTGAAGGAAGAACTCAGGTACACATCTGATTCCTAGGTAACGAGGTCAATTCTTTTTTCCATCATCTCAGAAAATGAGGTTGAAAAAGAGCTGACTTCCATGAAGCTGACTTTCATGACTTGAGTGAAATGAAATCCAGATTTTGTTTTCTTTTTGAAATAGGATCTTGCTAGAGACAAAGCTGTCTCCACTACTCAAGTGCTGGGATTACAGGTATGTTCCACCACGCCCAGCTGAAGTGTAGAGCCTCTCTAACACAGTATCGAGGATCTCAGCAGATTTAACTATAAAGTTTCTGACAGGAGTTTGAACCTGTCAGTTGTTCGTGTACCATTGCCCCGCTTTTACTCTGGATCTTTCATTAATTTTACTTATTATCTCATGGATTTAATTTCCTTGTGCATGTATATATTTTCAGAATCATCAAAGAAGCATCTTAATTCACTTTTCCCCAGCCCTGTCTCTTAAACTCAAATGCAGGGCTCTGAGTATGCAAGGCAGGTGCTCCCCCTGAGCACCACTGCACTTCCAGTTGGTTTATATAAAAAGACTTAGATAGTTCAGTCAAATTCTGTTTAAATAATTACAGCGTACAAATATATGTTGATAATTTTGTTTTTATATCACTATAACCTTGTTTTTAAAGCTGAAACTTACATTTAAGACATGTTTGCTTTGGTGCTGGGTGTCGAATCCAGTGCCTCCTGCACATGAGGCGGGAATGGCATCACTGGGCTCCCCCTAGCTGAAGCTTTTGTGTTTAAGGAGTATAACCAGCTGCACTGAACTCTCAAGCGTACTTCTCTGAGCTTCTCACTTTTGGGTGAATTTGGATAGATCTGAACAAGGAAGTATTTTTTTTTCAAATATGAAAGACCTATAAAGAAGAAGAAGGCATCTATCTCCCTCCTGTTTGCCCAAGTAACACACCTTTCCCACATAGGACAGTGATCTGCGCATGTCTTGGTGTGAGTTAAGGGTCTGCATGAGGGGGTTGGGGACTTCAAAGACTCTTAAAGAAATTTAAAAGCAAGGAAAGAATCCTATTTGTTTTCCATGTTTTGTGTTTGGTTTGTCTTGAGAAGAGATTAGAAAGCAACTCCCCCTGAAAACAACGTAAATGAACCAGCATTCAATATCCTGGAGAGAATCCTGGGCAGGACTGTTGTACAACTAGTTTCTCCTGAGAACACATTATACTTAATAAGTGACTCGGAATGGACACTCAAAATGATATATAATATTTGTTTAGTGAAATATTTACCTTGTTGGTAAGCATGAAAATAACTATGTATGATAATGTATCATCATTAGTTGCAGAATAAAGGCCCCTCTTGGAGACCAAATGTACAAGTAAAAAAGCCAATGTCAGCATCCTTCTTGACTCAAGATACTGAGAGAATGATGGTTTGGTGAATCACCATAGTTTCAGTGGGTACAAGAGTTGTCATAGTTACGAAAGGAAGAGAAAGAGCATCATTCTGTGTATGATCAGAAAAACATGCCACAGTACAAAGCACATGATAGCTGCATAATCAGTACTGATTAAGTTACAAAGAATGATATTCTTAGAAGCCAGTTGAATAACACTTTTATCCGGAGGTAAGACTGGCTTACACTCTCTTGATTCTCGCTGATAATAAGACAACTTCATATAGACACATACATATTGCACAACACTCTATGACAGAGTGTTGCAGAGGAAGATTTCCATCTGGTCCCTACTGTTCTTCACAGATCAGTCCCTGAAGTCATTATCCATGGTGTCTCAAGTGTACTTGCTGAGAAGGGCCCTGAGTCTATCTGATTCACTGGCAAACTCTAGTGGCATCAGGTGGCCTTGGTAATGTCAAGACCCACCTCACATGGCAGGTGCATGTGTGACTTTTCATTTGACAGCAGACCTTGAACCTTGACAAGCCTTCAGGGACTCAAAATGGCAGATAACATTCTTTAAACAAGCAAACCAGACTGTGATCATTACTCTTTTGAGAGGAGTTGCTAAGGTTTCAGGGTAGCTTGCTGTTGCCTTGCCAGTACAATTTCTCTTCTACTTTTTTCTTTTTCCACCGGCAGAGAAGAAGTAGCTTAAAGGTCTTCCTGAAGGTTCTGTTGCAGAGAGCATAGCAGATGGGGTTGATGGTGCTGTTGACATAGCACAGCCAGTAACCCAAGTGCCACAGGGTGACAGGGACACACTTGTCACAGAAGGTGGAAACCAGGACCATGATGTTATAAGGGGTCCATGTGATGATGAAGGCCAGGAGAATGGCACTCAATGTCTGGGCTGCTTTCCTCTCTTTGACTAGGACCATTCTCTTTCGTTTGGTCATTTGATGGCTGAGATTGGGATCCAGGTCTTTTGTTGAAGGGTCTTTGGACACTGGGAAGGAACAGGGCATGATTTTCACCTTGCGACAGCCATTGTTAGTCTCCTGGGATCCATCAGCTTTTACCACCAATTGGAACTTATAGGCAACACACTTCTGACTCTTGAGTCTGTGAGCAGCAGCTGGAGACAGGAAGTATTTGGGAGAGTCATAGTCATTGTTTTCAGTCCGAGGGTTCACAAGCGTTTCCTTGGTTTCTTGGGTATTGAATTCCTTCCCCGGGCTTTCTTTGGCCTCACTCTTGTAGACCACTTGAAGGACAGGGTCAGTGCTGGTGGGCTTGGCTTCATCCTCTGAAGAGGGATAGCTGCTACAGTTGGTAACCTGCTCAGCCTTTTCCCAGTCAGCACTTAGGTCAGTGGCCTGGGCTGGCTTTCCTGTTGTTGAGGTGCTTCTACGGGAGGATGACCAGGAGGCCTGATTCCTTTCTCTCTGGGTCAGGCTGGGTCTAGGGCAGCTAAAGAAAGATCTGAGCAGGGTCCTGTGAGCTGGCTTTCTCTTCTTGGCTTCTGCCACAGAATCAGAACCTTGCAAGTCAGCCAGGTCCTTGGTTCGCTTCTCTGTTTCCCGGTAGATCCGGCAGTAGAGTATGGTCATGACGGAGACAGGGACGTAGAAGGCAGCGATGGCGGTCCCAAAAGTGATGGTGGGCTCAGAGAGGAACTGGATCTGGCACTCATCAGGTGGTACTGTCCGCTTCCCGACCAAGTACTGCCAGCAGAGGATGGCTGGCGCCCAGAGGATGAAGGAGACCAGCCATGCCAAGCCAATCATGATGCCAGCTCTCTTTGGAGTACGCTTGGCCCGGTATGTCAGTGGTCTTGTGATGGAAAAGTAACGGTCAAAGCTAATCACCAGAAGGTTCATGACAGAAGCGTTGCTGGCTACGTAGTCCAGTGCAAGCCAAAGGTCACAAGCCAGACTCCCAAGAACCCAGCGTCCCATGAGGATGTAGGTCGTGTACAGGTTCATGGAGAAGATGCCAATGATGAGATCTGCACAGGCCAAGCTGAGCAGATAATAGTTATTAACTGTCTTGAGTTGACTGTTGACTTTGAAGGAGATCATGACCAAGACATTGCCGACAATGGTCATCAGGCTGACCACAGCGGTCACAGCTGCGATAGTAATGACTTCCCATAGTCCATGGCGTTCCAAAGCCTGGTGATTTACTGGGGTGTCGTTGACAGTGGTTTCATTGTGGTAAGACTCTCCTTCCATCCTGGCTCAAGAAATTACATTCGGATTTAGTCCAAGGTTTGGAGCTGCTCTTTGTTTGTCCTCACTTCTTGGCCAGTATCTGGAAGAAACATAACAGGTCAGTTCTGCTCATTACACACACTTCTGTATGGTTTTCTTTTCCATTTGGGGTTCATCATTGCTAACAGAAAATTCGAAATGTATACAGAGCAAGATGCTGAATTGTTGAGCCTTTTTCCCCACTTAGGAAATAACTTAATTTATTATCAAAACTATTGATAGTGTTGAAATAGTTAAGGTAAATATAAGGTAGAAGGCAAGATAAATTTTGGATAACATTCTAGAAATATGTATGTACACATCATTGTATGGTATAACAGTATGGTAATATATGTATATAATTTTATCATTGCAAAATTCTTCTGCCTAAAGAACAAGTATTGGGCTTTGACTATAAAAAATTCAATTAAATATTTTTTCAATGAAAAATTCTGACATTTTTACACAGGCAACAAATGAATTTTGTTTATCTTCCTGCCCCATTGCCCTCTCTAATTCCTTGCTTCTCCCACAGAAACTATTCTTTTTCCATAGAAATTGCTAGACCATCAGTAGTAACATTTTCATCATATGATGGGTTTTGATCATATTCCCCTCTCCCAACCTCTCCTAGACCCAGTCCCTTCCTACCCACCCAACTTTGTGTCTTCTTTTCCTTTTCTAGTGTATAATCCTTTTGCTTTTTAACAACCCTCCATGCCTGAGCAACTTTCACATGTGTGAAACTGCTGCCCTCTTGTGGCAATTTTTAAAAAAGCGGTTGAGACGGGAGAAAATAAAAATAGAACTGCTTAAAAGGATGGGAGAGATGGAAGGGAAGGGGCGGAGGATAGAGGATTGAGGGTAGGGTGGGTGGGGAATAAAAGTGGGGTGGGGGAGGGGAAGGTGAGTGTGGGTGTGACAGACTTGAATGCGGGACACATAAACCAGACATGAACATCAGAGGCAGCAACCAACTAGAAGCGGTAGGCCTAAAACACAAGCGCTCACAGTGGGTTAAATGTCAAGAAGAACTCCAGAACTCCTATTGAAGGAATGCTCAAAGAAACACAGTTTTAGGGTTGGAGAGATGGCTCAGCGGTTAAGAGCACTGACTGCTCTTCCGGAGGTCCTGAGTTCAAATCCCAGCAACCACATGGTGGCTCACAACCACCCATAATGAGATCTGATGCCCTCTTCTGGTGTGTCTGAAGACAGCTACAGTGTGCTCATAAATAAAATAAATAAATAAAAAAAAAAAAAGAAAGAAACACAGT
>NW_021628007.1:0-2763 GCF_004785775.1 Grammomys surdaster
CTCTATATGTACTCTATATGTACTCTATATGTACTCTATATGTACTCTGATAGGAATGGATCCTTATCATCTATGACTGTGGAAAATTAAAACTGTTCAGCTAGCTGGGCGGTGGTGGCACACGCCTTTAATCCCAGCACTTGGGAGGCAGAGGCAGGTGGATTTCTGAGTTTGAGGCCAGCCTGGTCTACAGAGTGAGTTCCAGGACAGTCAGGGCTACACAGAGAAACCCTGTCTCGAAAAACCAAAAAAAAAAAAAAAAAAACCAAAAAAACCAAAAAAACCCAAACCAAACCAAACAAAAAAACCCCAAAATACTGTTCAGCTAGCGAATACTTAAATGTGCTGCATGAATTTCATGTATGCATGTATATTTTGAATTCCTTGGGCATCTAGAGTTGTGCTGTTATAGTTTATGTCTGTTCATTTGACCTTGTGTTTTTTCTGTGATTGTTTAAGTGTTAAATTTAGTCTGTACTTTATACACTCTGGAGTGTGCATTACTTAGAAATGTGACATAACAGCATTTTCCATCAACAAAACTTCTGATTAAAGGATTCTCTTTTTCTCTCTCTTTGATTGTATGAAGCAAGGTCTTTTCTTCTACAGCGCTGGCTGTCCTGGAACATGAGATTGTAGCTTGAGATGGCCTTGACCCTCCTGCTGGGATTATATGTCTAACAGGACACCACTCTCCTCAAGAAACACCAGAGTCAAAAGCAAACCTGTAAACTGGGGTGTGCTCAGAGCAAGGGGCCTGAGGAATGGCTCCTCTGTTTATAACACACCCAATATGAACCTGGTCATGATGTGAGGAGGGCTACAAAGTTTGTTGCCTTCCCCCAAACACATGTCCTACACATTATAAACAACCAAACCAAACGAAGAAACATAAAACTGTCTTTTAGCTTCATCAAAAAGCAGTTGACTTCTCTGTCAAATGCAAGTTGTGTTGACTCCACCTCCAAAGCCTCATTCCAGCTCCAAAACACTGAACAGAAACATCAGCCCAGAGTAGGAGGTGTAGCTCAGGACGTGAGCCTGAGCCTGGAGTGCTGGAAGGGCCTTGTCCGCAGCACAGGAAAGACAGCCAGGCCAGACCAGCACACCCTCCCCTGCCTAGAGCTGACTTAGCTCTCAGCTGCATGAAACTGCCAATCAAAGCACAGTTTTAGCTCTGAACAGCAGGTGGGGCAAGTAGCACATTATTTTGCAAACGAACCAACAAGACCTGGGCTACTGGGCCACTGGCAAACAGGGAAAGCTCCTTATTGGCTATGGACCTTCACTATCAGTGGTGCTTCCCCTGACCCAGGCTACTGGAGAGATCTGAGAAAGGATGCAGTCACACCACTGATCTGTTGTTTTTCCTCCCTTTGTTTTACAGAGAAAATTCAGTTTTTAAACCGGTGTCGCTGTGCATAGTATTTGTTCACAGCCCTACGTTACTTGAAAACCCCTTTCTACAAGTATGTAAACGCCGAGCTTCCCCCGCCATCCCCCTGCTTCCCACTCTGGTGACTTCCTTTGTACCTCAGTTTCCCTTCTTTCATACAGTTGCTTTACATGCACATATATGATTTTACATATCTCTATAAAATCTAGAAACCACAAATGAGAGAAAACATTTTTTTTTCCCTGACTTTGGCTATATTTGCTCTTATCACCCCCAGCCGTGCCCATCTTCTTGTGGATGCTGTGCCTCTATCTTTCTTTATGGTTCAAAGAATTCTGTTGAGCATATAGATTGGATTTGCTTTATCCATCCTAGCAGAGGAAACTCTTCTGATGGTAGAGTGTTTTACTTTTGCGAGATGTGAGACATTTTCTCTTCCTGGTCAACTACATGCATGCCTGGGCCAAGACTAGTTGGCAACTGAGTGTATTTAATGTGCCAATGGGCATTTTACCTTTAAGGTGACATTTCCAAATGGAAATGGTTACTGAAACTGGTTTGTAGGGTAAACGCCAGCCCTGGAGTGATACCATGTTTCTGAATATTAGTGCAATTTTTCTTATTAATATATGTTTTTGGGCTCAAATTCAAAGTAGAACATATATCCATAGAATATACCACGTGAAGTATCAAACTTTGGGAATTAATTCCTTTTGGGTCTTTAGCATCTTCTGTTATATTGATTTCTATTTAGTGTATGTTCTTATTATCTGGTTGGCAGAAATAGAATTTACATAGGTAGTGACTTTTTTGGTGCCACAGACACTATAACTTCCATTTCACCCCACTATCATATCCCCAAAAACACATTTCATTATTATTTCTACTTATGTATATGTGTGTGAGTAGATGCCAGGTGTATGCTGGTGCCCATGGATGCCAGAAGAGGGAGTCAGATCCCCTGGGGCTAGAGTTACAGGCAGATGTGATCAACCTCACTTGTGTGCCAGGAGCCAAACTTAGGTCCTTTGCAAAAGCATTACATGCTCTTAACCTTTTCAACCATTGAGACATCCCTCCAGTCCTACACTTTTGTTAAAGAACAAGTTAATCCAGGTGTGATGACACGTGCCTGTAATCTCAGCACTCAGGAGGCTGAGGCAAGAGAATCACTAGTTTTTGTTCTGCCAAAACTAGAGCATGAATGTTGGTAGAACTTAACTAGTCTTAGCTTTCTGGCTTTATTCCCAAGCTGTTATTTATCTTCCCCTTAACTTGACACAAGCTGGAGTCACTTGGAAAGAGGGAGCTTCAGTGGACAAATGTCTTCCATCAGATTGGCCTGTAGGCAAGCCTGAAATGTCTTC
>NW_021628008.1:0-10532 GCF_004785775.1 Grammomys surdaster
CCTCCTCTTCCTCCTCTTCTTTTTCCTTCTTCTTTTCCTCTTCTTCCTCCTCTTGTTTTTCCTCTTCTCCTCCTCTTCCTCCCCCCGCCCTTTCTCTCATTCATTCATTGAGACAAGACTTCTCTGTGTAGCTTCCTGTCCTGGAACTCACTCTATAAACAGGCTGATCTCAAACTCAGATCTGCCCACTGAGTGCTGAGACTACAAAGGCTTGTGCCTCCACCTGGCTCTGATTCTTACATTTTCATTCAAATTATATTAATTTTTATTTACACCAAAGCTCTAGGAGGAGGTGAGGTTTTCTTTTTTTCAAGGTAAGAAAGTAACTGAGTCCCAGAGTATGTTGAACCACCAGAGGTGTGTGTGCTTCTAGACACTTACTGTAGATGTTGGTGTTCAAGGTCTTGGCTTATGCCCTTAAGATCACTATTGTTACCATTTGAAAAGCACCTTGTGAAAACATCTTCAAAACACCGTTTGTTCCTGTCATTTCCTTTGGCATATGCATTAATTGTTCTTATTTGGGGTGTAGAAGAAAAACTATATTTTGGTTGACCAAATAAACATGTTTTTTTTTTTAAGACAACATTATTTACTATGATGCATGCTTTCTTTTTTTATTTTTTAAATTATAATCATATTTATTTTCTTTTTATGAATAAATAATTATTGTATTTATTTATATCCCAAATATTGCCCTCTCCTGTTCTCCCTCACAGAGTTCTTCCCCCCATACCCCTGTCCTTCACCTCTGAGAAGGTACTCCCCACCTCCTCAGGCAACCCCCCTTCTGGGGAATCAAGTCTGTAGGATTAGACATATCCTCTCCCACTAAGGCTAGACAGGGCAGTCCTCTGCTACATATATTATGCATGCTTTCTTAAATGTAGCTCCAGGATTTAAAGTTATATATTCTGTTGCCCGTTGGAAGCATCCACTGGGATATCTGGATCCTGGATTCAGCTGCTCCAGAGTTGGCCTTATTTTATATTTGTTTCCTTCATCTACTGTTCATATAGACTCATGAGTCTTCATGGGTCCTGGATTACCATTCTTACTGAGTATCCCTAATATCAGTTATTGCTGAAGTGCAAATTTCTTCCTCTTGAACTATTTCTAAATCATTTATCAAGTACTGTTATTGCAACCCCTAAATTTTTCTCTGCTTATTACCTTTCTTGGTTTCTCCTTCCATTAAACTAGAGGGATTGCTACGTCATTCCAGCAGACTCTTTGTCCCTTTCATTGATCCTGCATCTCTACAACCCATTCTGTATACTTGCTGCATCAGGGTAATTTGTAAGGCAGACATCTTACTATGTCACTCTTAAAGGTCTCTTAAGAGAGTCTACAGAAACAATTCAGTCAATAGAGTGCTTGCTCTGCAAACACAGCGACCTGATTTCAAATCCCAGAACCCTTATTAAAGACCTGAACTTGATGGTAAGCACAGGGGAGACAGGTGCCCTGGTGCTCTCTGACTAGTCAGCCAGCCTAGCCTACTTGGGATCACTGTCTGGGAAAAACAAAAACACACACACACACACACACACACACACACACAAAGAACCACCATTTGTTCCTGTCATTTCCTTTGGCATCTGCACTAATTGATCAGGTAGACATTCTTTTGGTTTTGTTTTTTTTTTTTCTGTTTTGTTTTGTTTTCTGAGACAGGGTTTCTCTGTATAGCCCTGGCTGTCCTGAAACTCACTCTGTTAGACCAGGCTGGCCTCGAACTCAAGAAATCCGCCTGCCTCTGCCTCCCAAGTGCTGGGATTAAAGGCGTGTGCCACCACTGCCCGGCCAGGTAGACATTCCTGATAATGACACTAGAGGTTGTCCTCTGGCCTCTATACACACAGTCTTTTAAAGTATTGTGTCTTGTTACCTCTTAAAACAAAATACCAAAGACTATGTAATTTGTAATTTGTTTTGAGACAGTGTTATATTCCCACACTGTCCATGAACTTGCTAAGTCACTATGAACGATCTTAAACTTTGTTGTTGTTTTTACATTTTGTGGGGAGTGGGGACTGTAGAAGTCAGAGGAAAGCTTGCAGGAATAGGGTCTCTTTTGCCATGTGGGTCTTGGGGATTGAACTTAGGTTACTTATTAGGCTTGGTGACAGTGTCATTCCCTATTGAGACATCTGGCCAGTGCTGGCCTAGAACTTCTGATCTTTCTACCTCAACTTCCCAAGTGGTAGGATTATAGACATGTTCACCACTCATGGGTTTTTGCAGTGATGGAGATCCAAACCAGGACCAGTGCATTGTTAGGCAAGTGCTCTGCCACCCAAGCAAGCTACATCGTCAGCTCCACAGTTTATTTTTTTACAGTTCAGGAGGCTGGAGAATTTAAGCCTGGTGTGCCAGCCTCTGCTTAGTGAAGGTTTTTATGCTGCATCACATTGTGGTAGTCCAGGTCTTCCTTCCTGTTCTCATAAGGTAACTCACTGAAGCTATCATGGGGAGGTCAGCCCTCATGACTTCACTGAATCTTTATTACTCCACCCCAAATTTCCCACCTCCAAATACTGTTAACTATCTATGAGCAAAATTTGAAGCATATGGACTTCTGAGGTGTCCATTTAAACGCTAGCGTGCTTACCTTATCTCAGCATCTCCAGTTCAAAAAGCACTAGGTTCAATTTTTGGGTATATTGTGCTTCTTCTGAAAATACTTTGTTCACCTCAACTCTGCCCAGTCACTTTCCTGGGAAAGTCTCTGTTGCTGCTGTGGCTAGTGCAGGCCTCCACTACATATTCATTAGCCCCGTTTTCTTACTTCAACTTACCAGTGTTCTATGATTGTCTATCTTCTCAACTAGATTGGTAGGTCCATGAGTCCAGAAGACTGGTCCCTCTCAACCCCTGGTACTTGGCACAAAGCCTGGCAAGTAATTGGCATTTTTATTTCTTACACAATTAAGCAAATCTGTGGCCCCTTTAGACCTAAATTGTATAAAGTAATTTAATACTCCAGAGTTTTTTCTCACAGCTTGGCAGAAAATAGTTTTAGAATAAAAATAATCCCATCTTCTCCCTTTTGTTTTAGGAAGATGGGTTATGAATGCACTGCAACAAAATCAAACCACACAAATAAAGCATATGACTTGTAAAGGTTGGGTTTTTTTTGTTGTTTTTTTGTTTTGTTTTGTTTTTTTTGTTTTTTTTGTTTTTGGTTTTTCGAGACAGGGTTTCTCTGTGTAGCCCTGGCTGTCCTGGACCTCACTCTGTAGACCAGGCTGGCCTCGAACTCAGAAATCCGCCTGCCTCTGCCTTCCAAGTGCTGGGATTAAAGGCGTGCGCCACCAACGCCCAGCCTTTGTAAAGGTTGTTATGTTGTTATGTGGTCTCTGCGTTCCACATAAAATCTGTGCAAGTGAAACTACTTATAAGACGTAGTGGATATTTTCATATAATGTGTGAAATATGTAAATTCTCAGAATGTCTCTTGGTTGTTTTCCATTTTTATCTAAAAGTAATTAAGAATCATCACAATGATTTTAGATATATTTATCTTTAAAATCACTAAAGAACATACTGATACTTGAAAACAGTCCCCCCTAAATTTTTAAAATTTATCCTTTCATGTTAGTTTCCCCTCCCTATTCTCTCTCTAGTCCCTCTCCCCAAGATCCACTCCTCCATTTCCCTTCAGATAGGGCAGGCCTCCCAGAGATATCAACCATACATGGTTACAATAAGATTAGGCATATTCCCTCATATCAAGGCTCGACAAAGCAATCCAGTAGGAGGAAAGGGGCCCCAAGCACAGACAAGAGAGTCAGAGATACTCTTCACTGCCACTGTTAGGAATCCAACAAGAACACCAAGCTACACAACCATAACATACATACAGAGGACCTAATCCAGGCTCCCTGATTACCAGTTCAGTCTCTGAACCCTACATAGTTGATTCTGTGAACCGTTTTCTTGTGGTGTCCTTGATCCCTTTTGCTCCTACAGTCCTCCCTTCCTGTCTTCTGAAGGCTTCCCCAAGCTCTGTAAAACGTTAGGCTGTGGGTCTCAGCATGTGCTCTCATTAGTTGCTGGATGAATCTTCTCTGATGGTGATTATTGCTAGGCTTGCATCTGAGTGTAGCGGCGTATCATTAGGAATCATTTCATTGACTTTTCTTTTTTTTCTCCTGGTCCTGTTTGGTTCTGTCATAGGTCCCTGGGCTATCCAGACTCTGGTTCCTGACCCTCCAGGCAGTGTCAGGTGTGGGCTCCCTCTTGTAGCACGGGTCTTAAGTTGGACCAGTCATTGGCTGGCCACTCCCTCAAGTTCTGCACCATTTTTATTCCAGTGTATGTTGTAGGCAGGACAGATTGTAGACTGAAGGTTTTGTGGCTGGCTTAGTGTCCCAATCTGTCCACTAGAATCCTTACTAGGAGTCTTCTCTAGGGTCACCAGTGTTGATTCCTGGAAGTTTCCATTA
Source organism: Grammomys surdaster (assembly GCF_004785775.1). Lineage (NCBI taxonomy): Eukaryota > Metazoa > Chordata > Mammalia > Rodentia > Muridae > Grammomys > Grammomys surdaster. The sequence continues at coordinate 4,452 of NW_021628008.1, forward strand.
TACGAGGTTTCTACCTAAGCCTTAAAATGCCCCCCAATTCTAGTCTTTTCTTCCAGTACTCTCTCCGTCCACCCCCCTCACCTGATACCTCCTGTTCCTCTTCTCATCTGCCTCTATTCCACCTGCAAAATATTTCACCTTCCCAGGGAAATCCATGCGTCCCCCATTGAACCCTCCTTATTACCTAGCTTCTCTGAGTCTGTTGATTGTAGCAAGATTATCCTTTACAGCTAATATCTGCTTATAAGCGAGTACATACCATGTTTACCTTTCTGGGTCTGGGTTACCTCACTCAGGATGATCTTTAGTTCCATTCATTTGCCTGCAAATTTCATGATGTCTTTGTTTTTAACAGCTGAATAATATTCAATAAATGTTGCTGGCCTAACTGGATATCAGCGTGTAGAGGTATGCAAATAGAACCATATCTATCACACTGCACAAAATTGAAGTCCACATGGATCAAAGACCTCCACATAAAACCAGACAGACTGCACCTCATAGAAGAGAAAGTGGGGAATAATCTTGAATGAGCTGGCACTTCAATGAGCAACAACAGGAAGAGTCAGTTGATTCGTGATTATTTTATTTCTTAGTAAAGACTTAGTTTTTTTTCTACGATTCATTTTGTATGTGTGATGTGGATGGGCATAAATGCATTGTGCATACATGGTAGTCAGAGAGCAACTGGTTGGCTTTCTCCTTTCACTTTCACATGGGATCCCAAGATCAAACTTAGGTTGGCAGACTTACAGTATCAGACAACAAGTGCCTTTACCCCTGAGCCAACTCTCTGGCCTCTACATTCAGAGTTTCTGACCTAACTAAGCCAACAAATAGCAAAATATCAGAAATTTATTAGCACCTTAATACTTTAAAAATGTTTTTGTTTTATCATTTATGAAAATGTTTTTGAAGATAAAATTCACTTGTTAAGAGTGACTAACTGCATGGAAGTATAGCAATTGAAACAAACTAATAGCAAGTATAGCAATTGAAACAAATGAATTTGTTAGGCTTTTGGTAGATAAATAGCTCGGTAAAGTGCTTGCTATGCAACCATGAGGACCTAAGTTCAGATCACAAATACCCACATGAAAGCTGCCTGTGGTGATGCTTGCCTGTAATCTCAGCAATAGGGAGGTAGAGCCAGAACGCAATACTTTTTGAAAATATAGGTTGATAAGGGAGTTTACAAGTTTCGTGTTTGATTGACATGAAGTGTGGTGCTTTCTTTAAGTGTGATGCAGCTGTTGTCTAATGTGATATGACAAACTGCACTGTATCTTTGAAATCAAATACTTTAATTAAAGGGTATTTATAAAATATATAGTTTCTGTGAGCTTCAGCAGCTGGTACTCCCATTTGTCATATCACGTGCAGCTTGAGTTTCTAGTTAGATAGTATCTCTTAAACTATCTCCTGCTCCATCTTCTGAGAATAAAAGACACAGCTGACTGCTCAGACCATTACAGTGTGATGTTGATTAACAGGAATCTGAGGGCTAACGTTCTAAGCTTATGGACATCTAAATGCTACTGGTATAAGAAATGCTAATGGTAGCAATGAAATGTTTAGTTCACAGTAACTAAGTTCAGTACAAGAACAGAGTCTCAAAATTCAGATAGACTGGATTTTTTTTCTTCCTTCCAGTTGAATGAATGCAGACCTTTTTTAGTCATTCTGATAAAGTTCTCTAAAGGCATACTTCAGGTTTCCTCAGATTTTTATTGGAGAATTAAGACAGTTTTGAACCCCATTTTGAGCTATCTGGTACAAGAGTATGTTAATCTTCTCTGCTGTGTGCCTGTGGCTGTGGGGCACAGGCATTGAACTTCGAGGTTACCAGGCACCAACTAGATGATGATGGGGCTTTCCATAGCTACCAATCCCTTGCTGTGTGTTGATACACAGCACAAATGGTAATTAAAGTCCACTTCATAAAGTTGTAAATGTGCTAAGTTCTAAAACCATAGTTTGGAGGTCTTTGCATTTTAACCTCAGTCTTGTGAAGATCCAAAACTAAGTAGTTTCATGTTCAAATGTCAAACTGCTGTACCTCATTAAAACAAGTGTTGGGCTTTTTTTCTTATTGTTTTTATTTTGGGTTTGTAGACAGGGTCTCACTGTACAGCTAAGGCTCAAAATTTAGAGCCTCCTGCCACAGCTTCCCAGTTGCTGAGGTCGTTCTAGTCGTGGACCACCACGACCATCGTAGCTTTTTCTTCAAACTAGAAGAGAGAAGTTGTTTGCCTTTTGCAGCAGTCAGTAGTACCTTGAGCCTTGTATAATCAGAACTCTTATGAAATTTTATTTTAATAGTGAGATTGATATATCATGGTCATCCTGTTCATTTTTATAATGTTATATAAAAGGATTGGGTATGTGTGTATAAAAGGACTCAGTGTAGAGCACTGGTTAAACATGTGCACAGCGCTGAGTCCCTGTACCACAGGAAAAAACATGTATGAACTAGATATATCCATAGTCACATATTATTACATTACCCACTAGGTTATCCTTTGGGGATAACAGCTTCCAGTGGTTTCTGTGCAACTTCTATTTTATGCTCCTTACTTGTGCCCCGAATATTTGTAGATTAGGAGTTCCTGGGAAGGATTTCTGATGAGAACTTCATCCACATTTTTGTTACATTATTTCCAGATCATCATCTTGTTTGAGCTAAGAATTTGAAAACTTAATGATAGCCAGGCTGTGGTGGCGCACGCCTTTAATCCCAGCACTTGGGAGACGGAGGCAGGTGGATCTCTTAGATCGAGGCCAGCCTGGTCTACAGAGTGAGTTCCAGTACAGCCCGGGCTATACAGAGGAACCCTGTCTCAAAAAACCAAACCAAAAAAAGAAACCATACTGATGCTGATGTTCCTTGGCAGCACACCATTATTAGTTACACTGAAAGACTTGGTTAGCCATTTCACAAGAGAAACTGCTACTTTTTAAAAAGATTTCCTGCTCCTTTATGGTTCTTCCTTTTACATTTTCTTCCCCATTATAAAAAAAATGTTTAATATACATGATAATAAGCCTGCTAGACTCCACACCTTGAATCCTACTAAGTAAATGGCTACTTGGTAAATTATAAGTATTGCCCCCCCATACCTGCCCCTGCATACTCTTTCCTAAATTGTGGCAGTAAACGTTCTTCCTAATTGCTGTTTTTGGCTCTTTGGGGGAAAAATTTACATTCATGTATGTCAAGAAAACTATAGGGCTGTTTGATATTTTCTTTAAAAATCTATTTTTATTATGTGTATGAGTGTGTCTGTGTGAAATGTGCACACATGCCTGCGGAGGTCAGAGGATGACATGAGCTACCTTGGAGCTGGAGTTAACAGGTGTTAGTAAGCTACCAAGCATGGCTGCTGGGGACTGAACTCAGGTCCTCTGCAAGCACAGTACATGCTTTTAACCAGAGCCGACGCTCCAGCCAACCTCTCCTTTGTGTTTTTGATGTCATCTTTCACAGAAAAAAAAATGTACAAGTTATATAAAACCAATCTTTAAATGAGCACGTTCCCATCTTCTCCTTTTATGATGCTTTAAACTAAAAATATTTTTACTTAACAAAATTGGCACTGTACAGTGGTTACGCAATGACTACAGATTACATTTCTAACACAAGCCATATGCCAAAAACATTCCTGTATAGGGGTGTGGTTAACTGAGAAGAAATAAATTCCCTGAACTATCTCAGAGGAAATTAATAAACTTTTTGCATCAGAGTTGTTTATGTAGTTAGGTAATTGAGGGGTGGGTGGGTCTTTTGGTTGTCTGATTTGGGGTACTGGTGGTTTAATACAGGGTTTCACATTCTGATCACACTTTTAACATTGAGCTACTTCAACAGCTAGAGTTTTCCCTTTAACTACTTAGAGGAAGCGTTCCTTAGTGCAAGCAGAGTCACAAATAATGACTAGAGGTGACACTGGGCTGGGATCTGGGCACCTGAGATTTAAACACTTCAAACTTAGGCACAGAAAGATCTTTCATGTGAAGTACATTTTATTTACACAGATTTTGAGATATGAATCAAATTTCACTTTATTAAAAATAATTACCAGCTCTAATCTATGATAACAAGTCCTCAGAATACCAGACAACCTCTGTGTAAAATACCACAATGGAAAGATGATCTTGATAAAACTGCTTAAGCCGGGCGGTGGTGGCGCACGCCTTTAATCCCAGCACTTGGGAGGCAGAGGCAGACGAATTTCTGAGTTCAAGGCCAGCCTGGTCTACAGAATGAGTTCCAGGACAGCCAGAGCTACACAGAGAAACCCTGTCTCGAAAAAAACAAAAACAAAAAACAACAACAACAAAAAAGATAAAACTGCTTAATATGCCTTGACATATTTGGTCAACATTTTGTCACACTGAAAGTTCTGCATTCCTGAGAACCAGGAGCTGAAGTAAATCCTTAAACTGTTACAGGCTTTAGTGCCTTCACCGTGGCCTGATCTGACCTTTTTGTATATTCAAGATCTTGAATATTGCCATACAATACTTGTAGATTATTTGCTTTGACTTTCTGCATTCAGAGGGACATCACATCCCTTTATTTGAACTAGCCTCCTCCCTTCTAACAGATTTTGCTGAGTCACTTCCAGATTGTGATCCAGTCAGCACTTTGAGACCGATTCCCATGAGGCACAGCGGAGCTGTGTCTGCACAGGAGCCGTTTCATCACTTAGCAACTCGCTTAGGTTAAAAAAATTTTTTTTTGTTTTTGTTCTTCGAGACAGGGTTTCTTTGTGTAGCCCTGGCTGTCCTGGAACTCACTCTGTAGACCAGGCTAGCCTCGAACTCTCGAACTCAGAAATCCGCCTGTCTCTGCCTCCCAAGTACTGGAATTAAAGGCGTGCGCCACCACCGCCTGGCCGAAAACATTAAGTCTTACATGAATGTTTTGAACAGCTTTTGTGAAGTCCCAGGTGTTCTGATAGCAATCTAAATATATCTTGCATGTCCGTGCCTGCTACGTATGGGCTTTCAGCCATTTAGCTTTGCTACGACAGCTCCACAGTACTGTTCTTTACAATTACAGATAAAGTAGGAACGTTTAAAATACTATTTAGATAGTATTTTGACAAATTTAGGGAGACGTTGAAGGTTGTCCTTCATGCCTTCTTAATAGGAGAAGTGTTCTTTTGATCTGAAGTTTTACCAGGCATGATGGCATACACGCATGATCCCATAACTTCCTTGAGAGCTGAGGCACGGGAAGGCTGTGCATTCAAGGCCAGTGCTGTCTGCATAGTAAGTTCAAGGCAAGTTGAGCTACACAGCAAGACATTGTCTTAGAAAACACCCATGGGACTGGAGAGATGGCTCAGATGTTAAAGAGCACTTTCTGCCCTTCCAGGGGTTTGGGGTTTGGTTTCCAACATGTGTGCATGAGTGAGTGTGGTGTGTGTGTGTGTGTGTGTGTGTGTGTGTGAGATTAGGTATAAGGCATATATAATTTATATATAAATATATAACTATATATTATTTAAGTTTTGTTAAAGTTTGAATTATATATTATATAATATGTTGTATAAATCCTTTGATAATGTAGAAAGTACTTGTTCAGTTTAACTCTAAAGCAGGAAACTTAGGGTTTTAAAATTTTTATTGGGTTTTGTTGTTGTTGTTTTGTTTTTTTGAGACGGGGTTTTTGTGTAACCCTGGCTGTTCTGGAATTTTCTCTGTAGACCAGGCTGCCTCAAACTCAGAGACTCACCTGCCTCTGCTGCCCCAGCGCTGATTTCAAAAGCATGAGCCACTGCTGCCTGGTTCAAACAGAAAATTTGTAAGAAAAGTAATACAGAAAGCCCTCCTTTATTTGTAAGCATGACATTTCATAATAAGAATCACACAATGAAAATGAGACTTGGCCGGGCAGTGGTGGCACACACCTTTAATCCCAGCACTCAGGAGGCAGAGGCAGGCGGATTTCTGAGTTCAAGGCCAGCCTGGTCTACAGAGTGAGTTCCAGGACAGCCAGGGCTATACAGAGAAACCCTGTCTCAAAAGAGAGAGAGAGAGAGAGAGAGAGAGAGAGAGAGAGAGAGAGAGAGA